>NC_083475.1:22113182-22130682 GCF_030014155.1 Tachysurus vachellii
ACAGCATGGTTTTGATCACGATAGCAAACGAACTATATTACAGAACAAGTTTTGCAACAATGAAAACAAAACAATGCAGTGCAATTATGAAGTAAAATGTAATGAACAACATAACTTTCTTTTTTAACTTTTAATTTTTTTATGATCGGTTTGATTTTTTTTTTTTTGGTTCTTTTTTATTTTTTTATTTCCACACCAGGTGTGTGTGTGTGTGAGTGTTTGTGTGTGTGTGTGTGTGAGAGAGAGAGAGTGTGTGTGAGTGTGTGTAGCTTAATAATTAATTTGTAATATTTATAACACTAGCTTACTACCTTTATGTTTTTATAATACAGCAAAAACGTGTCAGACACTCAGTGTCTGGTTACTGGTTAGAGACAGCTGAAGGTTTAAAAAAGAAAAAAAATCTCCGACAGGCAGAGACGCAATGCGAGTCGCATTCTACCAAGCAAGCACCACGTCTGAACGAACCCACGTTTACCAGAACTCTACTGGTTAGTAAGTACGTATTATTAACGTTACAACCCGAAGTAAAAAGCTGAAGAAACCCTAAACGTTAACGGAAAAGACCCGCGAACCCGAGTGACTGAGGGAGAGACAGAGAGCTGTTCTGTGTGTGACTGTGAGTGAGCAGAGCGAGACACAGCAACACAATACATCTGTATGTGTGTAGGGGAGGGGCGCTGTGACTAGCCTATCACTGTAGGGGAGGGGCGCTGTGACTAGCCTATCACTGTAGGGGAGGGGCGCTGTGACTAGCCTATCACTGTAGGGGAGGGGCGCTGTGACTAGCCTATCACTGTAGGGGAGGGGCGCTGTGACTAGCCTATCACTGTAGGGGAGGGGTGCTGTGACTAGCCTATCACTGTAGGGGAGGGGCGCTGTGACTAGCCTATCACTGTAGGGGAGGGGCGCTGTGACTAGCCTATCACTGTAGGGGAGGGGCGCTGTGACTAGCCTATCACTGTAGGGGAGGGGCGCTGTGACTAGCCTATCACTGTAGGGGAGGGGCACTGTGACTAGCCTATCACTGTAGGGGAGGGGCGCTGTGACTAGCCTATCACTGTAGGGGAGGGGCGCTGTGACTAGCCTATCACTGTAGGGGAGGGGCGCTGTGACTAGCCTATCACTGTAGGGGAGGGGCGCTGTGACTAGCCTATCACTGTAGGGGAGGGGCGCTGTGACTAGCCTATCACTGTAGGGGAGGGGCGCTGTGACTAGCCTATCACTGTAGGGGAGGGGCGCTGTGACTAGCCTATCATGCCAAATTGCTCAACATGTTCTTATCCACATCCATCTCCTGGAGAAAAAGACATGGAGAAATAAAACAAATGAAAAAGCTGTCTGAAACGTCTAAAGTTTTCATCTCTCTCTCTCTCTCACACACACACACACACACACACACACACACATACACACACACACACAATCACTCAACATGAACCCGATATTAAAGCTTCCTGTTCCTGTTATCAACCTGGTTCTACAGTAAGTCATGTTCCTCTGTGGTTCTACAGTAAGTCATGTTCCTCTGTGGTTCTACAGTGTCATGTTCCTCTGTGGTTCTACAGTAAGTCATGTTCCTCTGTGGTTCTACAGTGTCATGTTCCTCTGTGGTTCTACAGTAAGTCATGTTCCTCTGTGGTTCTACAGTGCCATGTTCCTCTGTGGTTCTACATTAAGTCATGTTCCTCTGTGGTTCTACAGTGCCATGTTCCTCTGTGGTTCTACAGTAAGTCATGTTCCTCTGTGGGTCTACAGTGTCATGTTCCTCTGTGGTTCTACAGTGCCATGTTCCTCTGTGGTTCTACAATAAGTCATGTTCCTCTGTGGTTCTACAGTGCCATGTTCCACTGTGGTTCTACAGTAAGTCATGTTCCTCTGTGGTTCTACAATGCCATGTTCCTCTGTGGTTCTACAGTGCCATGTTCCTCTGTGGTTCTACAGTAAGTCATGTTCCTCTGTGGTTCTACAGTAAGTCATGTTCCTCTGTGGTTCTACAGTAAGTCATGTTCCTCTGTGGATCTACAGTAAGTCATGTTCCTCTGTGGTTCTACAGTAAGTCATGTTCCTCTGTGGTTCTACAGTAAGTCATGTTCCTCTGTGGATCTACAGTAAGCCATGTTCCTCTGTGGTTCTACAGCAGTCATGTTCCTCTGTGGTTCTACAGCAGTCATGTTCCTCTGTGGTTCTACAGTGTCATGTTCCTCTGTGGATCTACAGCAGTCATGTTCCTCTGTGGATCTACAGCAGTCATGTTCCTCTGTGGTTCTACAGCAGTCATGTTCCTCTGTGGTTCTACAGTGTCATGTTCCTCTGTGGATCTACAGCATTCATATCCCTCTGTGGTTCTATCGTATTGCGTGGTTCTAGTTTATTGAAAAGCAGAGTAACAGTTCAGATTAAATGTATGTATTAAATATTTTATAAATCATTCCCAGTCCTGTTCCAACATCTAACAATCTCTTTTAATCTTCATCAGGTGACGCATTAATAGAAGGTTCTCCTGAGAAGTGAAGTGTCTGTTCATCGATCTGTTCCACCATAAATGCAGGTGTTATGAATGTTTTATGAAGTGTGTATGGATGGGTGGATGGATGGATGGATGCGGTTAACTTTTTTGCGACAAACTGTGTTTTTTTCTCTCATGTAGATCTTCAGCTATGGGGCTGTAGTCAGTGTCAGAGAGAAACTGGGAGCACCCTCTAGTGGAGAGATCTGTGTTCTGCTTTACTAAAAAAAAATCTCCCAGGAATTTCTAGTGTTTTATTTCCATCTGTTTCTCCATCCATTTATTAACACATCCGTCCATCAATCCATTGACACTCCCATCCATCCATCCATCCATCCATCCATCCACACATCCTTTCCAAATTTATTTCACGTATCTACTGACAATAAAATTCTCAGCATTGTGTTTGTATGTGTGTGTGTGTGTGTGTGTGTGTGTGTGTGTATGTGTGTGTGTGTGTGTGTGTGAGAGAGAGAGAGAGAAAGAGAGAGGGATTCAGAAGATGAGATTTTTACCCATAATTCCCTGCTCTGACTCTGCAGGCAGTGAAAGTAGCACACACTCAGAGACAAGAGACATGACTGTATTTCTTTTTCTCAGCAGGAGATCGCCGCTCAATTTGTCCACAGAACGTTGGAGGCTGTCGGCTGAAATGACTAGCGGCGAGACATTTTTCACGGTAGAAGGAACTTTTGGGTGGAAAACAATTTATTTCTCGTTTGCGGCACAGCGTAATCGGTGCAGAGGTTCAGTCCTGATGTGTTTCGCTAGGCATTAGCAAGCTAATTAATAAATCCAGATCCAGGTCATTAGCGGATCTGATCTCACTCTCATGCATTCTCCACTACCTTCACTCACTCTGTATATCTACCTATCTATCTATCTATCTATCTATCTATCTATCTATCTATCTATCTATCTATCTATCTATCTATCTATCTATCTAATGGACATCCTTCTCTCCATCCCTTATCCGTCCGTTCACCCATTGTCCTGTAATTTGTTTGTCAGTCCAGTCATCATCCGTCAGCTCATCTATCACTTCATCATCCACCACATTGTGTGAAGGCCTTGTGTTCATCTGACATCAATACAGTTGGGGTTTAGGAAACCCACCCTGAATTCTGAGAGGAGGGAATTTCTTTCTTCTAGTAGTAACTTGAAATTCTTCAAAGCAGAGAGAGAGAGAGAGAGAGAGAGAGAGAGAGAGAGAGAGAGAGAGAGACTATCTGATGTGAGATGAATCTGGGTCATACTGATGCTGCTTCACTGTCTGATGTTGGAGCTCAGAGCTGTATGAATAAAAACACTGGTGCTCTGAAAACCAGTGAATAATGATGGTGGAGTTTGAAGGTGTTATCCATCTCAGATCCAGACCTGGAGCACTAGTGTGGAGATGATGTATCCTGATGATGATGTAAGTGTGTAACAACTGATGGATCTTCACATCAGTTCATTAGACATGTTGATTATTTTTACTTTGAAAAAAACACCTGGAAGCATCAAAATGATTTTTTATGATCTGGGGCCCGAAGACTCAGATTGTTTAATTAGGTCCAAATTTGGGACATGCCCCAGAGTGGAGGATGAGTGGAGGATGAGTGGAGGATGAGTGGAGGATAAGTCATCCACTTTACTTTAGTGTTTACCCAAAAATGACTGAAATAAAATAAAATTCAAAAGAAAGTGTAGATGTTTACCAGCATTGTTTACTTAACACAATACTGTGGCAAATAGAATCAATAAAGAATCAATAAAGAATCAATAAAGTACATCTATACTCACTTGTACTCATCTATACTTCCTGTTCTTGAATTGTTTGCCGCAGGATTTTCTGCCTGTCTCAGTGTTTAAATTATACTTTTTTTTACGGACTCTTTTTAGTTAATATTTTACATTCTCACATTGTTACATTTAGTTTTTTAAATTCTTTACTTTTCTATCGCAGTTCATTTTATTCCTGTTCTTCAGGAGATGCTGTTTGTTTTCTGTCTTCAAACATCTAGCGGAGGAAACGATCATCAGATCTTTTTAATATTCCGATCTGATCCAGTGTGATCTGATCCAGTGTGATCTGATCCAGTGTGTCCAAGTCAAAAGTATGGCAAACTTTCATCTTGTCCAGTGTGAGAGCTGCAGAATGTTTAGTAATTCTTCCTCTGTCATTAGCGTTAATTTTAATCGTGATAAGTGTGTTAGCTCTCTGACGGAGATGACTTCAGCTTTAGAGGTGCACATCCAGACACTACAGAGGGATAGTGATAGTAGTGTAGTTTCTGTAGGGGAAAATCTGGATGCTTTAGGCGGAGTTAGTAACCCTCCACCTCCGGCATTAGAGCCCTCACAGTGGGGCAAATGGGTGACGACTCAGCGGCAAAGTCACAAAGCCAAAGCTAACGCTAAGGCTTGCCCACAGGAGCACCACTCCTCTCCTCTTCACATGTCTAACAGGTTTGCTCTCCTCAGTGAAGAACCTGCTGAGAAACCTGAAAGAGCTCTGGTTATAGGAGACTCCATCTTAAGGCATGTGAAATTAGCTCCGCCTTTAAGGGCTCCAGCAGCACTGGTTAGGTGTGTTCCAGGAGCCAGGGTGCCGGACATAGCAGGTAATCTTAGGGTCTTAGACAAGCATAGTTACTCCAAGGTACTTTAATATTGTAGAGGTGTGTAAATTAGTGAAGGTGATGTCTGATGCTGTAGTAAGCTCTGGTCCCATCCCAATGCGGCTTGGCGATGTAGCTTACAGCAGGTTATGGTCGCTGAACTGCTGGATGTCCAGGTGGTGCCCCGAAAATGTGGGCTTCATAGATAATTGGAGCACTTTTGAGAGCTAGGCTGGCCTGTTAGGACGGGACGGTGTCCATCCCACACGGGAAGGTGCTGCTCTCATTTACTTGCAGCATAGGACATAGTTTAAGAACAGGCCGAGTTAATCTGTGACAATCCAGAGCCAGGGCTAAGCAGGCTAATGGCTAATCTGACCGTCTGCTAGCTGCTGTGAGTCGTCACCCAGGGTTCACTATATAGAGACTGTTCTGTTTTCTGAGCTAAACAAAAAACTATAAATACTCAGAAAATTTGTTTTAGTACCTTATTAGCATAAAATTAGATCATAGTGAATGTACAGCCAGCACCTTTGATCTGATGTTGGTCAAAGCCAACATCAAAGTGTGTCGCGATGAACTTTACAAATCTAGTTATTATTATTATTATTATTATTATTATTATTATTATTATTATTATTATTATTATTATTATTATCAGCTGGTTGAATACAGATGAGTGTTTAATAGTTTGAATTAGAAGCAGCTCTCTGTGGTGGACACATGACTTTCAGACAGAAAGTGAGAGTTTTAAAGGTTAAATAGTTTGTGTGATGGCTGACATTAGATCATCTCGTCCTGTCAGATTTGTTTAGGAAGGTTTACCTCTGCAGCGTCACCTTTTCTAATATCACCTTCACTCAATTAGAGGATGAGGAGGAACTTTCAGTCCTTCATCATCTCTGATTCAGAGCACACATTTCTCAGAGTCCCAGAGAGATACGAGTGATAAACCTGTAGTCATCTTCAGACAGAAGACTCTTCAGTAGAGATGTCACACACTCACTGTCTTAATGGGAAAGCTCTAATAGTGTCAACTCACAGACGGGAAAATGGTCCAGTAATGATTAGGGTTAGTGTGTTACATCTGGAGCCTAAACACACACACACACACACACACACACACACACACACACATACACACACACACACACACACACACACACACACACACACACACACACACACACATACACACACACACACACACACACACACACACACACACACACATACACACACACACACACACACACACACACATACACACATACACACACATACACACACACACACACACACACACACACACACACATACACACATACACAGAGAAACACACACACACAGAAACACACACACACACCAACACTAGCTTTAAGCTCTAGGTGAAGTAGTTTACATTACACACTCTTCTTGCACACACTCACAGCAGCAATGTTATCCAGCTCCGTTTATTGTTTCTGTCAGTGTGGTGAAGAACACAGAACTCGGCCTGAGCCACAATACTGAGGAAACACACACTGCAGCTCGTCTCCTGCTTTTATCACCTCCTGTGTTAAAACTCACACCTTAAAAGCAGAGGTTTTCTCTGGACTGTGTCCTTCTTACCTTTCCACAAGGTGAGTTTTATTCACATTCTTTCTCTCTGTGCTTTAATGATTAAGAACATTTACAGAAATTTCTGCAGTCGTCAATAAAAGTCTTTACATCAAATGAACAGCAGAAAATAAAATGATTGACACTTTCAGTTCAGACATTCATGTAGGGACGAGAGCTCACGCTGGGACGAGTCGAAATCTTATTCCTCTTATCCTGATCAGTTCATCCAGAATGATGAAGATTACAATTGTAGAAATGAAGAAAATAATGGAGGAATCTGTTGTTCTGTAAACATGAAACTGTCGGGTTAATAAGATATAATCTCTTCATTAAGACGCACAAACACTGAGATGAGATTCTTTAGTTAGTATAGAGTCAGTTGACACCCCCATTGTTATGATGTCATTAGATAATTAGTCTCATTAATTCTGCTCTTTCATTTTGTTGGACGTTAGACTGAAAATTAAAATGTAAAAAAATGTATAGCAATAAATTAACAAGGAATATTAAATTATTTCGTTTTTTTTTAAGTATGGCTTAATTCTAATTACAATTCCAGACATAATTAATAAGTCGGGGTTCAAGCCCCAGCACTGCCAAGCTGTCGTTATTGGGGAATTGAGCAAGACCCTTAACCCTGTTATCTTCCTCAGCTGGGAAAAAGAAAAGTGGTGATAATAATAACGGCTTCTAATCAGATTAAAGTGTAGATTTCAAGCCATGAGTTGTACTCTGGTGTTTGATTGACATTATCCTCATACAGTAGTCTGCTAATTAAACCTGGAACCAGGAGTCTGGTCTGAGAACTTACAGGCATGCTGGGATGCTTATGTGAGACTACGGTTCTGTTTAATGATCCAGGAAGTGAAAACAACCAATCAGATATCAGCAGTAAAGATTTAAGTGTGTAAGAAATATTTTCTGTATTTGTTTTGGTGAGAGGATTTACAATACTGATGCCAGGTGAGCTACAAAGTCCCTTCATGATGAAAACAAATAAATAAAAGACGGACACAAACGTCACCAACACACCAAGACACGCCCGGGTCCTTACCGTGTTCTCGGTGAAGTTATAATCCAGTGAGTATTGCAATTTGCCCAGTTTTTCTTGCTCCTTAGGCTCGGCTTCCTTTTCACCCTCCGAGAGTCCGGTCTCCACTTCGTCTTCGTCCTTCAGAGCCTGAAGGAGACATCCACCAAGAGTCAGTCCACTCGGCCCCATTTCCTGAAGCTGAGCCGCCAAGCCATGGTCTCCTGTATAAATCTCTTTTAAAGGGATCGAGCACTAAAAACACCACAGTGATCAACACCACGACATGCTTGGTGATGGTTCAACCCCAAATCGTGACCCCATCCCATCCCCATCAGCAGACTGTAAGCACCTCTACAGCCTAGTCCTCATCAAATCAGATGGTTTGCACAGAGGATGAGTGTAATGGGGCGCAAGCATTTTGGGAAATCGAGCTTCTCAGAAGCAGATCAGAATCGTTTTGGTGAATGTTTCAGGCATGGAAGGAATCAGAAGAAGGGATGTGAAGTGTGGTGTCTTTTATTTCTGCCTAGTCTGCAATGTGAGGGCTGAAACGTGCTCAAACTCTCATTCAGTGGATTAAAGGTCTCTACCTTAAGCTAGATTTGTCAGTAAAGCATGCATGGCATTCTCGTTCCCCAAAACAGGTTGAGTTCTCAGTGACCCCCTGAACCCTTTGCATCATGCTAGCAGGAAGTGGTTAAAGAAAACAAACAAACAAACAAACAAACAAACAAAAGGGCTGGTAACGAACATGGGGCCTGTCCTATCAGCTGTCGGGTTAATATTTTGTGAGAGCAAAAGGCTGAACCAAATTGATTTCTGTTCTTCAGCTTTGACCTTAAGAGCTAATGAAGATTTTCCTTCACGACTTCACGCTCAGATGTTTGAGTTGCACTCTGTAGACTTTTTGCCTTGTTCTTGAAGCTTTGCAGTTGATTGCTTTGCAAATTGTTTGTCATTTTTGATAAGACAAGGAAAATCTTGATTAGCTCACCTCACTGGATATCCAATCATGGCAGATCTGAGTGCGTTAACATGATCAAATGTTGGCACAATAGAAGCTGATTAGCAGTAAAGATTCTCTGCTAGGAAGCAGATGGTCCAAATCCCAGGACTTCCAGAGAGCCACAGTTCAGGGATGAGGAAGACCTTTAACTAACACTCTGGAATGTTCTTTAGGTCTTTTTAATCTTAAGGAACCAATTGGTATCATTTGTCCTGCATGGAAACCTTTTTGCAACCCAGGAACTGGTGGAAGTATCGAGCCTCGCAGCTCCAGTAGAGACATTAAAATGCAACACATTCTGGGTTGAAAGGCTACCAGGCTGCATTCTGGGTAAAGGAAACATTCCAGACATTTGGTTTTGGATTGGGATTGTCCTCAATTGCAGGTTGGATAAAAACATCTGCCAATTAAAGAGGAGTCTGGTGAAAGTTCACCACGTTCCTTCTGCATAATAACACTGTGGCTTGATGAGATGGTAAAAAGATTAACAAAGAAAAATGCTGCCTGATCATCAGCTATCTTCTGTGATCTTCTCCTTGACCTTTTGAAAGCCTCGAGAAAGAAGTGTGATTTAAAAAAGAGTGTCTAGAGGATTGAAAGATCATGCCGGTCATTGTGAAAAAGCTTTTTGCATAATTTGTACGGCTAATGAGTCGAGTGGTATTTTCCCCCTGGACGAATTGTCAGAGTCGAAAGTTCAAGTGGGTGAAATGAGGAGCTGTGACTACAAAAACGTCCATCTAAACATCTCCAAACACAAATCAATGTGGTTCAGCCTCATCCAAGCGTAACCCAAGTGCTTCAAATTCATTCATTCATGTGGAGAGATTTATACAGATATATATGTGGGTACGCAGCGTTACACACATATATAGTGTAGATAAACATGTACAGTATGCAAAATTACACATTTCTCTTTAAGGCTTTAAGTCAAGAGGCTAAACAACATCATCGCAGCAGGCTAAAGAAGATCCAACAGCAATTAGGAACCTACCGCCAGTGCCAATCCCGAAAAGTCATCAAAACACAGATAAGGAAGGACATAGAAGGAAGAAACACAAATTAAAACACACCGCACAAACACACAGGGCAAACACATGTGTACGGGCGCACCGGGAGAAATGACCAATCACCCGCTCAAAGCTCTTTCTCGAACCCCTCCCTGTTGCTATGGTTACGTATGGTCAATCGTAGGAAACGTTAGTAACGTGACTGTCTCTGATATACAGAACAGGCTGTGTTCTAATGCTGTCTGAACACTGCTGGCCCTGCTGACTCCCCCTCAGGCTTTAAGCTGTGTCCCAAATCGCATACATACTTGCGCACTATTCTACATCATAGTGTAGTATAAAGAGTGCGAGTCACATGTTCACACTAGGAGACGAATATGTCAAGAACCCGGAAGATTCACTAATGTCGGACAATCAACACTTGTAGCCTTGCTTTACATAGTGGCTAAGGGGTGGGGCTAAGGGGTGGGGCTAGGGGTGGAGCTAAGGGGTGGGGCTAGGGGTGGAGCTAACGGGTGGGGCTAGGGGTGTGGCTAAGGGGTACAGCTAAGGGGTGGGGATAAGGGGTGGGGCTAAGGGGTGGGGCTACCAGGCATTCAGGATGAGAAAACCTTTTCAAGATGGCCGACGACACTATGGTGGATGAGATGTGTTACAAACGTCAGATTTTTCTAATTTATTCAACATGCTGAAGCCAAAGTAACGGCATCAATTCTCATTCCCCGTAAAAAAATTTCATCCGCGATGATACGACCCTTCTAACATTTGTCCACTAGATGCATAGTGTAAGTGTGTAGTGTGCAGTTTGCCATTTGGGACACAGCTCTAAAGTCCTAAAATACTACAATCCTGTCTTTCGTATAAATTCTTAAATTCCCCAAATCCTTAAGTGTGTATGTGTGTGTGTGTGTGTGTGTGTGTGAGTGTGTGTGTGAGAGAGAGAGAGAGAGAGAGAGAGAGAGAGAGAGAGAGAGAGAGAGTTTAAAAGTGTGTGTCTTCAAATTAAAGTGATTCCGGCTTTGTGACTCCTTACACGGCAAATTAAGGAGACTTTGTCAATTATTCATTTAAAGTGTGTCTTGCGTGTGTTCTGTGTCAATTAGTATGCAAAGCGAGGTCAGAGTGCCGCTGTCACAATTTAAGCTGTAATTTGTGGGTGCGTTGTTAAAAAAGGGGGCGAACCTCGTTCTCGTTCTTGCTCTCGCTAATTAGCTAGCGTCATTTCTCCAGGTCGATCCCACATCATAATATAACAATAATCATATGCAGCACTGCAGAAAAAAACAAACCTAAAAATCTGAATCAGTTTAAGCTACAGAAAGCAGGCTTGTTACGATTTTGTGCCATTTACCATGCCAGGGTTTCAATCCTGTAATTAAAGTCAGCAGTCAAGCAACAGCATTAACAGACATGTGAAGTTATCAAAGCAGGTTTCATATCAACACTGTGAGCCAAACCGCAGTAAAGTGTGATTAACTTCAGCATCAGTGACCTCATGCATTCTCCAATGATTAAACCAAGGCCAAGCTGGATGCACAGCGGCTCTGCAGTGCCTTTACCTCCGTCTTGGTTCCCTCGATCACGTCCTTCATGTTGATGGCGTTCTTGCCCTTGTCCTTGCCCTTTTTCTTGTTCTTCTTCTTGAATATCCACTTTTTGCAGATGCAGAAGCAGCAGGACACGACAAGTACCACGGCCACAAATGCGATGGCCACGATGGCCCATGATGGCACTGCAGGGGAAAACATCAGTGTGTTAGCATCAGCTAGGAGAGAATCTTACCATGATGGTCATTTGTCAATGTTTGATCCACCTATGCCCCTTTTCCACCAAAAAGACCCGGGTGCTGGTTCACAGCTAGCACTGGTGCTGGTTCAAAGTTGGTTCCACTGGTGAACCTTCTAAGAACCGGTTTGCCTTTCCATCGGTTAGAGAGCATCACAGAGCCGAGTCTGACGTCACTGTATACGTGTCACGTTACACAGCAACTTAATGCAGCAGCGACAAACACAACAACAACAGTAAAGTAAAAGTGTATTAAACATTAGTATACTTAAGGTACATTATCAAATGCGCTAACAGTAGCCCCACCCACAGCCCCGCCCACAGCCCCTGATGCAAGCGGTTCTTAAGTCTAGACCAGCAACGTTTTGGTGCTACTTAAGAACCACTTTTCCTGGTTCAGAGCCGGTGCTTTGGCTGTCGGAAAAGAAAGAACTGGTTCTAAATTAGGCTCCGAACCTGCACTCAAACTGCCTCGGTGGAAAAGGGGCATTAGTCCCCTATGTTCTCAGGATTTGGGTTGTAATTTACCAGTGCTCTGAGCTCAGAAGGTTTGAGGATTCCTGCTAGTTTTTCAGGATGCCAGCATTCCCAATCCACTAGGATCGAATGATTTTGTTCCTACCTTTCAAACTTACCAGGGATTTGTGTTCAAAAGGTTCTATATTCTAGATTTTCATTTTCTTGGTTACAGGTTTCTCTGTCCTCCCAAACCCCTATTACCCAGACCACAGTGTTCTCATTGTCTCCGTTCTCTCATGTTCTCAGGGCTGTTCCAGGACCTACACTCCCTGAACCCTGAGATGGTGTCCTCTCTCCTGTTGTTTTACTCTATTAACTCATGTACATCACCAAAGCTCAGCTCTCCCTGGTCCTACATTCCCAGGGTTCTATCTTCCCCATGCCATGTTTTTTTCTGTTTCTTGGAACATGGAACCCGGAAACATGAGGACGAATCTCTTTGTTGGAACATTTAGCTGCTAACTGCTAATATGTGCTTGTTTAATGTAAACATTTCATTCTAGTCCAAAAATGATTCTGTTACAAAACCCTCAGACATCTGGGTAATATTTTGAATAATCGAAAATACACCAGATTTTTTGGGTAAAAACCAAACCTATAAGGAGACGTAACATAACCTTCACTAACAGGACCATTTGCTGTTGCTATGTTCACTAGGATAACATCTACTAACATTAGCATCTCCCTTAAGTGGCTAGTGCTGGAGCCTGAGTGTTTATTAGCCCGCTTTGTTTGGAACAGTTAAAGCGTTCTGTGATTTTTTTTTAGCTTAGCTGCCATTAAAAATGATTAAGCAGTATTTCACTTCCACTCTGCATTATTTTCTTAAAGAGCATTTCTCTGGTGTTTATAATGCCGCACGATGCCTGAGTCAGAGAGGAAGCGGTGTTCCGTCCACTGCTAACAGCACTTTGATCAATACAAAGAGAAGACGCTGCTGTCTAGACAGCAGGCCGCTTAATGATCTCGAGGTTTAAACTCTCCAGTGAGTGCCCTCGGCCAATTTACAGAGAATAACATATGTGGCGTTCTGCTTTGTCCAGGAGGAAGAACCTTTTCAGGATCCTGACACTATTGTGCCACTCAGCAGCAGCGGAAGCTTTATTTAATCAGCGGCGGAGGTGTTTGTCCTAAATGAGTCTTTCCTCTTGAAGTAGGAAAACGTCTAAAAATGTCACTAAGGCAAGAATGAAGCTCACAGGAGAGAGTTCTGCTTCTGCACACCCCTCATCAGCGCCTAACAATAGCGGTGTTCGCTCCAGACGGGAAGTAAACATTTTTCCGTGTCCCTCTTTGACTAAATACAGCTTACAGCTTTAGCTCTGTGTGACAGGCGAAGACATGCCGCTGTCCTCCTCTGCACAGAGACAGCGCTAACAGCCTCCTGACAAACAGGAGACACGTCTGAGCTAAAAGCAGCTGAGTAACACGAACCCAACACGCCGCCGACACCCGGGACACGCCTCCTCACACCGCCCACACCCGGGACACGCCTCCTCACGCCTCCTCACGTATGAAAGAGAAATCCTGCTACAATAATTACACCTTCTGCTCTCAGAACAATAGACACCTAATGATCTACAGGTCGTCTCTACACCGTGGTGGAGACCACAAAAAAGTTTTTTTTACAAAGTTTTTTACAAAACATAATTTTACACTTTTTATGTGATGTTAAAACTGAAAAAACTAAAACTCTGTGTGTGTGTGTGTGTGTGTCTGTGTTTGTGTGTGTGTTTGTGTGTGTCTGTGTGTGTGTTTGTGTGTGTGTTTGTGTGTGTTTGTGTGTTTGTGTGTGTCTGTGCGTGTGTTTGTGTGTGTGTCTGTGTGTGTATCTGTGTGTGAGTTTGTGTGTGTGTTTGTGTGTGTCTGTGTGTGTGTTTGTGTGTGTCTGTGTGTGTGTGTGTTTGTGTGTGTGTGTGTCTGTGTGTGTGTGTTTTTGTGTGTTTGTGTGTGTGTGTTTGTGTGTTTGTGTTTGTGTGTGTGTTTGTGTGTGTGTGGGGTGTTTGTGTGTGTGTGTGTTTTATCCTCTTAAACACTGATAAAGAGTGATGAAGAGTGTGTGATATATATATATATATGTGATATGGAGTGTCTCCTCACAGGACAGTATTATTAGAAACCCATGTTAATGTGAGACAAATCAACACCTGATGTCCAATCAGAGACCAGGACTCTGAGGACAGACTGCATGATGACCTGACAGCGTCAGACACGAGTGTAAAGTTTTTCTTTATTTTAAAGTAGAAACTTTTTTCTTTCTAATTTTAGAAAGTTGATATATTTTTGTTATCAGTAAAAGTTGGTGTGCTCTCTAGAGGAAGAGCTTTGAGAGTTTCCCTCAGAGAAAATAAAAAATCAATGTTCTGCTGTCAAAATCAATGCTCGCTGTCCTGTGAGGAAAAACAGTGAGCAAAGGTCTAAAGGAACGTCTCAGAGCCTGGACCTGGGCTTGGGCTCCATGATGGATGAGGGAAGACACGGTGCTGCTGCTGATGATGATGATGATGATGATGGGGGTGGTGATAGTGATGATGATGATGATGATAATTGTGATAATGATGATGATAATGATGGTGATGATAATGATGATGATAATGAAGTTAATGATAATGGTGATGGTGATGATGATGATGATGATGATGATGATGATGATGGTAATGATGATGGTAATGATGATGGTGATAAAGACAATGGTGATGATAATGATGATGGCAGTGATAAAGACAATGATGATGATGATGATGATGATGGTGATGATGGTAATGATACTGATGGTGATGATGATGATGATGGTAATGATGATGGTGATGATAATGATGATGGCAGTGATAAAGACAATGATGATGATGATGGTGATGATGGTAATGATACTGATAGTGATGATGGTAGTGGTGATGATTATGTAGATGGTGATGATGGTAATGATAGTGATGATGGTGATAAAGACAATGATGATGATAATGAAGTTAATGATGGTTGTGATGATGGTGACGATAATGATGATGATAGTGGTGGTGATGATGATGATGGTGATGATAATGATGATGATAATGAAGTTAATGATGATGGTGATGATGATAGTGGTGGTGATGATGATGGTGATGATGGTGATGTTTATCAGATTAAAAAAGATTTAGCAGCAGAGCT
This sequence comes from Tachysurus vachellii, assembly GCF_030014155.1. Classification (NCBI taxonomy): domain Eukaryota; kingdom Metazoa; phylum Chordata; class Actinopteri; order Siluriformes; family Bagridae; genus Tachysurus; species Tachysurus vachellii. Next base: position 22,128,397 of record NC_083475.1, read on the forward strand.
GAAGAGGAATTTCAGACAATATCAGAGTGAGAGATAATTCAGTCTAATTTCAGTGGGAATGATGAGTACAGAGGCTGATTCTATAGAGCTATAGAGCTGAGGGACCAGAAGACAGACAGACAGACAGACAGACAGATGGACAGACAGACAGACAGACAGACAGACAGATGGACAGACAGACAGATGGACAGACAGACAGACAGACAGACAGACAGACAGACAGACAGACAGATGGACAGACAGACAGACAGACAGACAGACAGACAGACAGACAGATGGACAGACAGACAGACAGACAGACAGACAGACAGACAGACAGACAGACAGACAGACAGATGGACAGACAGACAGACAGACAGATGGACAGACAGACGGACAGTCAGACAGATGGACAGACAGACAGACAGTCAGACAGACAGACAGACAGACAGATGGACAGACAGACAGACAGACAGACAGATGGACAGACAGACAGACAGACAGACAGACAGACAGTCAGACATACAGACAGGATGTTGAGGTTAAAAGGGTTACAGCAGATTTCTGCAATTCATTTTTTTTTTAATCTGGAAAGATTCCAGGCTGTAAATGTTCTACTAGCTTTATTGTCTTTTGACTCACTTTCATTTCTTTATCTGTCTTGCTTTATCTTTCAATTTTTTTTATCTTTATCTTTACACACACACACACACACACACACACCTCTCTAACAGCTGGAATCAGGAGCTGGTCTGAATGTCACTCCTGTCAATCAGAGCATTTCCTTGGAGAAGCAATTCCTCAGTCCATAATTATCCATCTGTCCCCCTGATTCACCACTCTCACCTCTCTCTCTCTCTCTCTCTCTCTCTCTCTCCCTCTCTCCCCCCCTCTCTTTCTCTCTCTCACCCCCTCTCTCTCACCTCTCTCTCTCTCTCTCTCTCTCTCTCCCTCCCCCCCCCTCTTTCTCTCTCTCCCCCCTCTCTCTCACCTCTCTCTCTCTCTCACACCTCTCTCTCTCTCTCTCTCGCTCTCTCTCTCTCTCACACCTCTCTCACACCTCTCTCACACCTCTCTCTCTCTCTCTCTCTCTCTCTCTCTCTCCCTTTCTCTCTCTATCTCCCTCTCTCTCTCTCTCTCTCTCTCACACACACACACACACACACACACACACACACACACACACACACACACACACACACACAAACACACACACACCCTTCACACAGCTGCCCCCACATCCTCCCCTGGCATCCGCTAATCACCAGAACCTGAAGGTCTTAGCCTAGCATTTCAGTAAGCTAGCTAGGCTTTTCTTGTTGTTTGTTTGCTTGGCTAGTTCTTTTCCTCTTCCCTTTGTCTCCTCATTAGCTTGCTAGGCTAATCTTCTGTTTGCTAGCTTTTTATTTCACTCCCTGAATTTAGCATTTCTTCTCTCCTCAGTTTTTTCTTCTGCTTTCTATCTCTAAGATTCTATCCTGCTAACTACCTTTGTTTTCTCTCATTAGCTTTGTCTTCCTTTCATTAAGCTCTTCTTCTGCTGGTTAAACAGTGAGTCTGGTCATGTGACTCCTGGTATATTAGCATGAGTGAGTGAACATTGTTAGTCTACTGGAGACAGTGTGAGGTAGAGACGGGAGGTTTGAGACACTTCACTTCAGTCAAACGTTCTCAGACCCGAGTGTGACGGCCGGCAGAGTTGTCATGTGTTTAAAGAACCAGCAGTGAGATGGAGAACACACCAGAGCTCAACACCAACACAATAAACACTGCAGATGTGCAAGCTGCTGGATCACATCTCTAACATTCTGACAGGTTGTGATTTGTTTTTCACTCAGTAGTGAAGTTGAAGTGTTTAGTACACCAGTCAATCCTCCACAACAAACACTACCATTAAACCCCATCAAGTGGAGAGAAGGAGAGGAGAGCAGATCTTTCCTGAAGCTGAGTGTCTCCTCTAGAAGAAAAGATGGAGTGAAGATGGAGTGTTGATGGAGTGATGATGGAGTGATGATGGAGTGAAGATGGAGTGAAGATGGAATGATGATGGAGTGATAATGGAGTGATGATGGAGTGAAGATGGAGTGATGATGGAGTGAAGATGGAGTGATGATGGAGTGATGATGGAGTGAAGATGGAGTGAAGATGGAGTGATGATGGAGTGAAGATGGAGTGAAGATGGAGTGAAGATGGAATGATGATGGAGTGATGATGGAGTGAAGATGGAGTGATGATGGAATGATGATGGAGTGAAGATGGAGTGATGATGGAGTAATGATGGAGTGATGATGGAATGATGATGGAGTG
>NC_083475.1:22135682-22143182 GCF_030014155.1 Tachysurus vachellii
GTAAAGGTGACACACACACACAGACACACACACACAGACACACACACAGACACACACAGACACACACACACAGACACACACACACAGACACACACAGACACACACACAGACACACACACAGACACACACGCACACACACAGACACACACACACAGACACACACACACAAACACACACAGACACACACACAGACACACACAGACACACACAGACACACACACAGACACACACACACAGACACACACGCACACACACAGACACACACACACAGACACACACACACAAACACACACACAGACACACACACACAGACACACACACAGACACACAGACACACACGCACACACACAGACACACAGACACACACACAGACACACACACAAACACACACACAGACACACACAGACACACACACACAGACACACACAGACACACACACACAGACACGCACAAACACACACACACAGACACACACACAGACACACACAGACACACACACACACAGACACACACAGACACACAAACACACAGACACACAGACACACAAACACACAGACACACATAGACACACACACACACACAGACACACACACAGACACACACACAGACACACATACAGACACACACACAGACAGACACACACACACAGACACAGACACACACACACAGACACAGGCACACACAGACACACACACACACAGACACACACACACACAGACACACACAGACACACAAACACACAGACACACACACAGACACACACAGACACACAAACACACAGACACACATAGACACAGACACACATAGACACAGACACACATAGACACAGACACACACACACAGACACACACACACAGACACACACACAGACAGACACACACACACAGACACAGACACACACACACACACACAGACACACACACACAGACAGACACAGACACAGGCACACACACACACACACACACACACACACACACACACACACACACACACACACACACAGACAAACCAAACCAAGCTTCATGTTCTAATGAAGCTCCTACAAAACTCACAGTAAATACTGTACAAAGTAACACAAAAAACTCACACTGAACACCACAGAACGTGGAAGTTAAAATAAATCCTGACAGTAAAGATTAAAGAAGCTGTGAGGAACACACACTCGTGCGAGTGAACAAGGCTGACAAGCGGTGGACGAGACAGACATCTCACTCAGCGCCGCTTTAAGATCTGAACTCATCACAGCGATCATTAACAGTTTACTTTTACAAAATGCTCATTTACATAATCTCTCTATTTCCTGTTTTACTTACAACATCATTTACATAATGATTAAGGGGCGGTTTATAAAAGTAGAGAAAAGTGCTGCTTGTTGTGAATCTGGTGGAGTTTCGAACTGTTTAATTGCTGATTGGAGTCTGTGGCTGGAGAGAGATCCAGTGAGACGACCATCTGTTGCTCGTTAGTCACATCTCAGCTAGCTTTAGGGATGGAGTGTGTAAATTGGGAAGGTGGTGTGATGGAGTGTGTGTGTCAGGTGCAGCGTTACCTGTCTGTGTAATTTTGCACAGTCGAGTGTGTGACGGCTGCCGTGAAGCCGCAGTGACTGTTAGTCATGAGAGACGGCGGACCGCAGAGTCCTGCTTGAATATTTATGGACTTCGGCGCGCGGCATTGTGGTGATTTTTACACTGAATTTCTTGCTCACACTCCGACAGTAACGGAATAAATCAACAGCTTTCAGACTTCACCTCTCACACACCAGCAGTACGTGTGGTCACGTGTTCCTCATCATGTAGCTTTGATTCTCACTGTGTTTAATCTCCATGTTTTCAGCTCCTGGTCTTAGCTTCACGCTGCTCAGATCCACACACACGTGTGTGATGTTATTAAGCCTTGTGTTATTTATTTATGCTTTTTATTACACTCCGTTTGTTGTGATTCCTGTCATGTTAAACCTTCGTCAGTTTTAGATGATCTGTAATCTTCTCTGTTTAAATGTTCCAATACTTTTGCACAGTCTTATTTTTGTGACTGGTTATTTTTACGTGTAATCCTCTTGAGGAACGAATACGAACACGTAATCGTCACTGTACAGACAGAAGGAAGCAGCACAAACACTCACAATACACTGGGTATGGAACCCTGAATGTGGTGGATTTAATAATAAACACAAATACTGACAATAAATAATCAACAACAGAAATCCTCACTTACTCTCTGAACTGACATGGAGGTGACAAAAAAAACACAAATTATAGATAATTATTTAATGACACTTCCACCATTTCCTCGTCTTTCTGTTAATCTGTGTGTTTCTGCACCTCCGGCTCTCTGCGTTCACCTCCAATAAAAATATAGAAAATTATTATTAATATTCATTATAAACTCATGTGTCCATAATTAGGACTGAGAGGAACATGCAGTGCACCATGCTAAACTGGAGGCCATAGGTTTCCATTGACTGTTAGCGACATTAGCATCCAATGCAGGCCAGAGTGGATGAAGTACATTTTTGGGAAAATGGTGGAATTTTAGACTGTGGCAGAGTCACGGCTGTGAAGTAGTGTGTGTGTGTGTGTGTGTGTGTGTGTGTGTGTGTGATGGAGCTGGGGGACTAAAACAGTAATTTAAGGCACTATAATGGAGTGGCTCTTGGCTTGCTCTCAGAAGGGGTTTATCTGTCTGTGGCGACTCGGCGGCTCTTTATTTTAGAGTTGTCTACAGTAAAGCAATGTGATCATTAACGTGTGTGTGTGTGTGTGTGTGTGTGTGTGTATGTGTGTGTGTGTGTATGTGTGTGTAAAGGTCTCAGGACTGTTTCCTTCTCTTTCTCTCACAATTCTATGGATAATCAGTGCTGTGATGGAGAGAACGGCCTCGTGAGATCCTCCTCTGCTGTTTACATGTGTGCGTGTGTTTGTGTGTGTGTGTTTTTGTGTGTGTGTGTGTGTGTGTGTTTTTGTGTGTGTTTGTGTGTGTGTGTGTGTGTGTGTGAACACTGCTAACATGAGTGTGAACTCTGCTCGGGTCTGTCCAGGAGTCCCTGTGTCAATCAGCGCTAGGCCACGCCCACTTTATCGCACGTCACTCACACGTACACAGAGAAGAGGTCCATTCATTCATCTGCTACTTTAGTAGATTGTAAATAAAACCATTGATGGAACTGTTTGATTTTCTATGAATCACAAGGACACTGCAGACGCTCTCTCTCTCTCTCTCTCTCTCTGTCTCTCTCTGTCTCTCTCTCTCTCTGTCTCTCTCTCTGTCTCTCTCTCTCTCTGTCTCTCTGTCTCTCTCTCTCTCTGTCTCTCTTTCTCTCTCTTTCTCTCTCTCTCTCTCTGTCCCTCTCTCTCTCTCTCTCTCTCTCTCTCTCTCTCTGTCTCTCTCTCTCTCTCTCTCTCTCTCTGTCTCTCTCTCTCTCTGTCTCTCTTTCTCTCTCTTTCTCTCTCTCTCTCTCTCTCTCTCTCTCTCTCTCTCTCTCTCTCTCTCTCTCTCTCTCTCTCCCTCTCTGTCTCTCTGTAATTTTACATTCATCCCTCTTTTTTCTCTGGCTCTTTTTTATCACTTCTATCTGATTTTTTCACTCATCTTGTTCTTGTTGTTGCTTTTTCTCTTTTTATTCACCATATCTTATTGCTCTGTGTTTAGCATTTCCCTGTACCGTGTGTGTGCGTATGTGCGCGTGCATCTGAGTGTGTGTGTGTGTGTGTGTTAGTGTGTGTATGTGTGTGAGTGTGTGTGTGTGCTTGTGTGTGTGTATGTGTGTGAGTGTGTGCGTGAGTGTGGGTTTGTGTGTATGTGGGTGTGTGTGTGTGAGCATGTGTGTGGGTGTGTGTGTATGTGCATGTGTGTGGGTGTGTTTGTGTGTATGGGTATGTGTATGTCTGTGTGTGCGTGTGTATGTGTACGTGTGTGTGCTTGTGCTTGTGAGAGTGTGTGTTTCAGACTCACGTGGGATTTTGTTGAGTTCGTTCATGAACTTGTCCTTGAGTTTAGAGAAAGCCTCATCTTTGGGTGCGGCCGCTCCAGGAGAGGACGACTCGGTGCTGTTGATCCGAACCTCTGGAGCAGCACTCGGCACCAGGTTCCCCACTAACGCCTCCCGCCGACTCATCACTACAATCTACAGCCAGGCACAAGCTGACAGACAGGCAGACAGACAGACAGACAGACAGGCAGACAGACAGGCAGACAGACAGACAGACAGACAGGCAGACAGACAGGCAGACAGACAGACAGACAGGTCAGTTATCATTCATTATGCTGTTTGAATTCTGCGGATGAGTCATAATGACTCACTTAAATGATTCAGTTATCAATTTGATTCATGATTCATCACTTTGATAGAAACCATATTTATTTTACTAAGTGAAAAGGGCGGAGCTTAGGTATGCTTATTACAACGTTAGGCCACACCCACATAGACGGTCCGGCTGGATGACAGACATGGATGTTAAAAAGACACTTGAGGATGGAAAAGTTTTCATATTTCACACTTTATTCCCCTGAAACTGTAAGTGGTTACCATAGAAACGGCATAGAAGTTAACTTCACGACCGGTATCGGCCAAGAACACAATGTCAGAATGTTGAAAATAATAATTTCCGTCCTGATTGTGTCACTCGGTGATCTTTATGACTTTGTGAGATTTTCTCCATCTGCTTTAGTCTCTTATTATTCCCAAAGAGAGGAGGATAATTACAGACGAGAGAAAAGAGAGAAATGGTGGAGGATGAGAACAGAGGATAAAGAACACCATAAAACTCCACAGCAGTGCACTGTGGGTGTGTCCCAAATCACTCTCCCTATATCTCCCACAAATGCTGTAAAGTGTGTGTGTATGTGTGTGAGTGTGTGTATGTGTTTGTGTGTATATGTGTGTATGTGTGTGTATGTGTGTGTGCGTATGTGTATGTGTGAGTGTGTGTTTGTGTGTATGTGTGTCTGTGTGTATGTGTGTGTGTATGTGTGTATGTGTGTGAGTGTGTGTTTGTGTGTATGTGTGTGAGTGTGTGTGTATGTGTGTGAGTGTGAGTGTGTGTGTTTGTGTGCATGTGAGTGTGTATTTGTATGTATGTGTGTGTATGTGTGTGTGTGTGTTTGTGTGTATGTGTGTGAGTGTTTGTGCATGTGTGTGAGTGTGAGTGTGTGTGTTTGTGTGCATGTGAGTGTGTATTTGTGTGTATGTGTGTGTATGTGTGTGTGTTTGTGTGTATGTGTGTGAGTGTGTGTTTGTGTGTATGTGTGTGAGTGTGTATTTGTGTGTATGTGTGTGTATGTGTGTGTGTTTGTGTGTATGTGTGTGAGTGTGTGTTTGTGTGTGCGTCTGTGTGAGTGTGTGTTTGTGTGCATATGTGTGTATGTGTGAGTGTGTGTGCGTCTGTGTGTGAGAGTGTGTTTGTGTGTATGTGTTTGAGTGTGTGTGCGTCTGTGTGAGTGTGTGTTTGTGTGCATGTGTGTGTATGTGTGAGTGTGTGTTTGTGTGCATGTGTGTATGTGTGTATGTGGGGGTGGTTTCTCTCATGTTGTCCTTTTGAACCTCTTGGTGTTTGTCTTCGTCTATGACAGGTTTTAATTAATGTTAGTGCTGAACTGTTTACACAGCTGACTTCATTCACTCATTCATACAGGAAAGAGATGGAGAGAAGTAGAGAGAGATGAAGAATTAGACATTAAAAGATAAGGAGTGACAAATAGACAGAGACAGAGGGTGAGAGAAGTAAGTGAAACAGATAGACGAGGAAAGGGAAAGAAAAAAAGAAACTTATAAAAAAAGAATTCAGCTAAAAAGGGGGGAGGAATGGAGACAAAGAAGGAGAGAAATGTCCTGACAGAAAGAGTAAGACAAAGACAAGCAGAATGAAATGAGAGTAATAAACACACAGAGAGAAAGAGAGAGAGAGAGAGAGAGAGGGATGTGTGTGTAAGAGAGAGAGAGAGATGTGTGTGTGAGAGAGAGGGATGTGAGACAGAGAGAGAGGGAGAGATGTGTGAGAGAGAGAGAGAGAGAGAGAGAGAGAGGGATGGATGTGAGAGAGAGAGAGAGAGAGAGAGAGAGAGGGAGGGATGTGAGAGAGAGAACAGCAGCAGGAGGAGGTTTGAGGGTGATCAGGACTGACAGCAGCTCCTGGTGACACGTTAAATTATTCGTTCAGGACGTGGGCGGCCAAGCTGAATTCTGGGAACGTGGAGGAGGGTGTGTGTGTGTGTGTGTGTGTGTGTGTGTGTGTGTGTGTGTGTGTGTGTGTGTGTGTGTGTGTGTGTGAAAGCGGAAGAGAGACAGAGAGTGAGTTCTCAGAATAGTGCTAATGTGCACCTGTACAGTTTAGCTTCTCTCTCACAGTGAGTCAGATTTTTGCATTAGAGACTCAGAGAGCTGTAATTACACACGCACACACACACACACACACACACACACACACACACACACACACACACACACACACACACACACACACACACACAGTAGGACAAAAGAAAGAAAGTGTCTCTTTATTTAGTGTGTGATGTGAGAAGCTGAATGATGAGGATCAGATTGTAGTTATAAAATATTATAAAAATGTTGGTGTTTATTGGTGTGTGTTGGTGTTTGACGGTGTGTGTTGGTGTTTATTGGTGTGTGTTGGTGTTTAACGGTGTGTGTTGGTGTTTGGCAGTGTGTGTTGGTGTTTATTGGTGTGTGTTGGTGTTTGGCGGTGTGTTGGTGTTTATTGGTGTGTGATGGTGTTTGGCGGTGTGTGTTGGTGTTTATTGGTGTGTGTTGGTGTTTATTGGTGTGTGTTGGTGTTTGACGGTGTGTGTTGGTGTTTATTGGTGTGTGTTGGTGTTTGGCGGTGTGTGTTGGTGTTTGACGGTGTGCGTTGGTGTTTATTGGTGTGTGTTGGTGTGTGTTGGTGTTTGGCGGTGTGTGTTGGTGTTTGACGGTGTGTGTTGGTGTTTATTGGTGTGTGTTGGTGTTTGGCGGTGTGTGTTGGTGTTTATTGGTGTGTGTTGGTGTTTATTGGTGTGTGATTGTGTTTGACAGAGGGTGTTGGTGTTTGACAGTGTGTGTTGGTGTTTGACAGTGTGTGTTGGTGTTTATTGGTGTGTGTTGGTGTTTGGCGGTGTGTGTTGGTGTTTGACAGTGTGTGTTGGTGTTCATTGGTGTGTGTTGGTGTTTATTGGTGTGTGTTGGTGTTTGGCGGTGTGTGTTGGTGTTTGACGGTGTGTGTTGGTGTTTATTGGTGTGTGATTGTGTGTGACGGTGTGTGTTGGTGTTTGCCGGTGTGTGTTGTTGTTTATTGGTGTGTGATTGTGTGTGACGGTGTGTGTTGGTGTTTATTGGTGTGTGTTGGTGTTTGACAGTGTGTGTTGGTGTTTATTGGTGTGTGTTGGTGTGTGTTGGTGTTTATTGGTGTGTGATTGTGTGTGACGGTGTGTGTTGGTGTTTATTGGTGTGTGTTGGTGTTTGACAGTGTGTGTTGGTGTTTATTGGTGTGTGTTGGTGTTTGACAGTGT
>NC_083475.1:22148182-22158182 GCF_030014155.1 Tachysurus vachellii
AAAAAATAAATACAGAAAGAAAGGATAATCCGATGTGAACGTTCTCTAGTTACAGAGACCAAAACAGCAGCAGAAATGTAATTCATATCGATCTGACAGAGAAAGAGAGAGAGAGAGAGAGAGAGAGGGAGATGGAGGGAGAGAGAGAGAGAGAGAGAGAGAGAGAGAGAGAGAGAGAGAGAGAGAGAGATGGGTTGCTGTTACCATAAACACACGACACACACTAACACACTTTAACACACAATCCCTCTAATGATATCATATACAGATGACCAAACACACACCTCTCTCAGGTACATGACAAATAATTCTCTCAGACACACTGAGCTGTGAAAGTTTCACTCGACTGGACCATCACACACACACGCACACACAAACACACACACACACAAAACCATCTGCTCAAAATCCCTAACAATACTGAATAACTCTGAGGCACTGAGAGGCTTTAATGCTGCTCTTGTGAAGCTCCAGCACATTTCTGGCCCTGATTTTCTCTCTGAGTGAGAAATTTAAATTAGCCTGGTAATTAATTAGGCACAGATGAGTGGAACGACCATAAGTGGAATGACAGACAGAGAGACAGAGACAGACAGAGAGAGAGAGAGAGACAGAGAGAGAGACAAAGAGAGAGACACAGAGAGAGACAGAGAGAGGTGTGGTGATGTACTGATATATAAGGACATGGCCTCCTGTGTCTAAGGCCGAGCCGTGGTGTTTTACACTAAACACCAGGAGCTCAGGGGGAAATCTGACGCTCGTACACGTCATTAAAACACTAGATTCAGTCACATACTCTATTACTTTTTGTTTTCTTTTTCCTTTCAGCTGAAACTGTCTGTTTTAACCATGTGGAATGTTTCTGTAGCATCCTGAATAAACGTGTATGTATATTTTACTGAGTCGTTGTGAATGAAGCCATCTGCCGAATAAAGAAAATGTAAATGAGAGCTTACTGATGTGAAATAAGGTTCAGCGCTTCAGAGGCTTCACATCTCTGACTATGGCTCCTATAAATAAATCCAGATTTATATGTTTATCTGCTAATCTGCCTTTTTTTATTTGTGAGGGAAAAAAGGATTTCTGGTGTATTTTTGACTGACAGCTCATAGCGGTGTACTAGCAGGGTTAAAATGAGCATTAGTATTGTTTTTATTTATTAAAAGTAACAGTGAGCAATTATTAATCATCAAATCAACACTTTCTGCTCCATCCACATCCTCAACAGGAGCCAATAACAATATGGAGAGAAAAAACAGCAGTAATCTGAAGTTCAGGAGAGAGAAAGAGTGTTGATTACAGACGAATAAGATCATCAGAGTTTCCCATTTAGCTGCTATATTGTGGCTGAATTATAGGAGGTGAAAGCAGTAATTACTCCAAACACAGAATCTGCATACGCAAAGCTAGAAGAGCACACGACCCCCTACACCTCGTCTCCCGAGCGCCTGATTGAGTTTTGTTTCCTTCTGAAAAGGAATAGAAACTAAGACAGAGGTCAAGCAGGACAAACAGGAAGTGGAGAAGAAAAGAAAGGTGGGACTTTCCATTATGAGAAAATCACCCGTGAAACGTTCCCGAGTGACCCGGTGGTGCCGAGTTCCTGCGTCTGAGTGAGAGCTGAGTGGCTTTCAATCAGAGATCATTGTTCTTCCAGGAGGCTGGAGCTCCAGCAGCACGGTGCTCGTTAAGCAGATGCTGAGAACCACATGCTCTCTACTCATTCTGCTCATTAAAGAGATGCTTCAGGAGGGAAAAATCACTTTTATACAAATGTTCCACTTAAACACAATTGATGAGCCAAAACATTCTGGAGTTTTAGCTGCACTTAAAACTTAGCTCTGAGGCTAGCGTGAGGAATCAGCAAAGACATGGGCGTGTCCTTAAGACCATGCATGTGGAATGAGGGTGTGCCCATAAGACCATATATGGGGGTGTGGACGTGCCCATAAGACCATATATGGGGAATGTGTGTGTGTGCTTAAGACAGCTCATGGCGAATGTGGGCGTGTCCATAAGACCAGACATGGGGAATGTGGGCGTGCCCATAAGACCAGACATGGGGAATGTGGGCGTGCCCATAAGACCATATATGGGGGTGTGGGCGTGCCCATAAGACCATATATGGGGAATGTGTGTGTGCTTAAGACAGTTCATGGCGAATGTGGGCGTGTCCATAAGACCAGACATGGGGAATGTGGGCGTGTTCATAAGACCAGACATGCGGAATGTGGGTGTGTCCATAAGACCAGACATGGGGAATGTGGGCGTGTCCATAAGACCAGACATGGGGAATGTGGGCGTGCCCAAAAGACCAGACATGGGGAATGTGGACGTGTCCTTAAGACCATATATGGGGGATGTGGTCATGCACATAAGACCATATATGGAGGATGTGTGCGTGTCTTTAAGACCATACATGGGGAATGTGGGTGTGTCTGTAAGACCATACATGGGGAATGTGGGTGTGTCTGTAAGACCATACATGGGGAATGTGGGTGTGTCTGTAAGACCATACATGGGGAATGTGGGTGTGTCTGTAAGACCATACATGGGGAATGTGGGGGTGTCTGTAAGACCATACATGGGGAATGTGGGGGTGTCCTAAATACCATATTTTGGGCATGTGGGAGTGTTCTTAAAATTCTACATGGAGAATGTCGGTGTGTCATATAAATAGAAATTGTGGTGTGTTCTTGTTGTCTTTGATGTGTCCATCTATGGAAATGAGAGTAGTTATAAGTGGGTGTGTCTGCTATGTGAGATAATGTGATCCATGTCCATATATTCTGTATGTATGTGACAAATAAAATTTGGTTTGATTTGATATGAGAATATAGAAGATGCACTGAATCCATATATGTTAATGAGTGTGTCTTCATGTGGCATGTCTAAGACAATATTTGGGAAATGTGGGCATGCCATTTAGTCTGTATACGAAGAATACAAGCAGCTTTGAGTGGGCGTGTCTACATGAAGATTGTGGGCGTGTCTTTGACTCTATATAAGGAAGTGAGAACAGCTCTGAGTACAAAAGCTCAAAATACACTGACTTATCTCCACTGTGTGCTGTACATTCGACCCCCTACTAACGGTGGAATTTTCAGTTTTCCGGCTCCGGAATTCAGTCAGCAGGTGATGTTTTAATCCTGTGATCCCTCGACTCAGACTTGGATCCAAACACAGGGCCATTATTTCCAGCCAAACTCTTCTGCTACTGTGCACAAATCCAGCAGGAGAAACAGTTTCCTCCTGATTATTGGGAGAGAGGAATGGCGTAACACATCGATTAATGCTGCGGTGTTATCCTTCCTCACACACACGTTCAGCTGCCTGTTTTATTTCCATTTAGAATCAGAAAGCTCTCTTCAGTAATAAGCCTAAAAAGCCTTAATCACTCAAGAGCCTGCTGAGGAGGCGAGCTGTTGGATCACCCGTGATTAGCAACCCCATTCTGCCTGCTGATTGGCCAGGGATAAACACGATAAATCACCATTAGTGCTGAGCATCAATTATTTGAAAAGAGAGCAAAATGGACGTAAATGGAGTGATGGATCAGGCTCGTTAAAGAGGGAGAGGATGAAGGCTACAAATGTCTGAGAGCTCAACAAAAGAGCTGCTTTTATTTCAGACACTAAGACCATGTTTTGTTCAATCCCTTTTCTCAGACGAGACTTCATCATTCTTCACTAATATCAATCCACCAGCATGTTTCCAGACTTAGCACCTGACCCCAAACACAGCACTAGTTTCTCTATTAGTATGCAGATTGGACTTCTCCTAATAACACTCTCAAAGCCATCGAGCTGATTTTTCAATTTTGTGCTGCTTATCTCTCCTTCGCTTCTCGCTGCGTAATGAAAATTTCCATCATTGCACGACGAGAGGGCGACTAAAGCACAGGGTTTAGCCGTTTTGGCTAACAAGCACTCTTATCTCGAAAAGTGCCGGCCTTCTGCAAAATAAGACACGCAATCATGGCTCGGACCCGCTGGGCCGTGATTACAGGATGATTTGGAGAGCGGGAAATTGGTCTGTTGTCCCACAGAGTGCCAGAATAGAGGTGTAAACAAAAGCAATTTCTGTTTGCAACAGTAAAAATCCCCAAACACGGTGTGAATAACGGTACAGAGCACGAGCACAAGGCGGAGTCATGAAAACCACGCCCACATTTCAAACAGCTTCCTGTTTCTGAAGTTCCTGACTGCTGTCTTCTGCTCTCTAGTGTCTTCCAGTGATATCCAGGTAAATCAACACTTCCTGTGTCTCCTTCTTGTCCATTCGGTCCATAGTCTTCAATGTTCTTCAGTTTCCAGGGTTCTCTGGTTTCTCTTGTGTTCACTACTGTATTGTTATTCACTCCTTTTCCAAGCACAGGGATGTTTATGGACTCGTTTATTTTAGCGTTGTTTGTTTTGTGTTGTTTTTCTCTCTCAGATCACAGGGAAGGGATCAGATGTGTGATATAATCAGTATGATCATGTTCACCAGCATTTACACTCAGAAGGAAGAAGATTGGTGAGGAAGAAACGAGCTTTGCGTCAGCAGGAGAAACGGAAAAGTAAACAGATGTGTTGGGGCTCAGTGTGTACACGACTGTCATGTGATAAAGAAATAAGATCTTTATTTAAGACAACATTAAGCTGTGTGTGAAGCCATTCATCTGAAAATGGAGTGTCATTTAAGTGCGAGTGTAATATTCTAACTCAGAGACGTGCGCTAAGAAAAAGGCGAGTCTTTTCCTGTGTCATTTCCCAGCAGTGCTTCAGCCACCGCAGTGCATGTGTGTGTGTGTGTGTGTGTGTGTGCATGTTGATGGATCCATTTTAAAGCACGGCTGATTTCTCTCCCTCGACTCCCTCTTGGCCCGGCTAACAGCTTGTTCAGTCAAGGGTTATCAGCTGCAGATGGTTTCAGACAATAAACATGCTCAAATACGGGGGTGGAAACTGAAATATCATTACGATTCTCTCTGCACTTCTTCACCATTTCACTTCCTCTCACTTTATATGTTTATATGTTATTTCATCATACATCGGAATGATATCTGGATTTCCACCTTCCAGCTCTCATTAAATTCTCAATGAAACAATAATCTAGAGTGTTAATGAATTACTGTGACCTCTGATACACTAACACCTGATTATAATACCCACTGCATTCAGCCAATCAGAGCACAGCAAAGTGCTGCTCAAACGTGAGCTGTCATCTGGATAATAACAATAATGAATAAACAGTGTGTGTATGTGTGTATATGTATGTGTGTGTATTACAGTGTGTGTATGTGTGTGTGTGTTTATTACAGTGTGTGTGTATTTGTGTGTGTATATTACAGTGTGTGTATGTTACTGTGTGTGTGTGTATATTACAGTGTGTGTATATTACTGTGTGTATATTACAGTGTGTGTATATTACTGTGTGTATATTACAGTGTGTGTATATTACTGTGTGTATATTACAGTGTGTATGTGTATATTACTGTGTATGTATGTGTATATTACTGCGTGTGTGTGTGTGTGTGTGTGTGTGTGTGTGTTTGTGTGTATATTACAGTGTATGTGTAACTAACAAACCCACTTAAAAGTATTGGTCAAAAATAAGAACAGACTTTTGAGTTTCTCCTGCTCTTTATAGTAGAAGTGCGTCAAACTCCACACCCAATCAAACCAAACCAAACTCCTGCTTCACTCTCACACTGCTGTGTGTGTGTGTGTGTGTGTGTGTGTGTGTGTTCATCACCCAGAGCGAGCGTGTCCGTGTGGACCTGAAATAGCTCCCTCCCTCCATGGAGCAATCTGCCACTTCATACATCTCGCTCTCCTCATTTCCCTCCATCAGTGTGCATCTGTGGCGGGTCGTGACACATCACCATGTCCCAGCATGCCGAGCACCTCCTCCACCCACCTCAGAGAAGTAGTGTGGATTTACACACAACAAGACAACAAGGCTGGAAAGACACTTTTAACTCATATTTACAAATCTTCCAGTGGCCACCAATTTCCATTTCCAATTTCTACTGTTCTACATGTTCTTGTGTTCTCCAGTTCACACTGTCCTCACAGTGTCCTCATTCTGTCCTCACAGTGTCCTCATTCTGTCCTCACAGTGTCCTCATTAAGTCCTCACAGTGTCCTTTCAATGTCCTCATTTTGATCTCACAGTGTCCTCATTCAGTCCTCACAGTGTCCTTATTCTGTTCTCACGGTGTCCTTACAATGTCCTCATCTCATTCTGTCCTCATTCTGTGCTCACAGTGTCCTTATAGTGTTCTCACAGTGTCCTCATTCTGTCCGCACAGTGTCCTCATTCAGTCCTCACGGTGTCCTTTCAATGTCCTTATTCAGTCCTCACAGTGTTCTTACAGTGTCCTTATTCTGTCCTTCAATGCCCTCATTCTGTCCTCACAGTGTCCTCACACTGTCTTCACAATGTCCTCACAATGTCGTCATTCAGTCTTCACAGTGTACTCATTCTGTTCTCACAGTGTCCTTACAATGTCCTCATCTCATTCTGTCCTCAATCTGTCCTCACAGTGTCCTTATAGTGTTCTCACTGTGTCCTCACAGTGTCCTCATTCTGTTCTCACAATGTCCTCATTCTGTCCTCACAGTGTCTTCACAGTGTCCTTACAGTGTCCTCATTCAGTCCTCACATTGTCCTCATTCTGCTCTCACAGTGTCCTCATTCTGTCCTCATTTTGTCCTCAGTGTCCTCATTATGTCCTCATTCTCTTTTCACAGTGTCCTACCGAATCCTCATACTGTTTTCACTCTGTCCTCATAACATCCGTATACTTTCCTCACAATGTCCACACAGTGTCCTTATACTGTCCTCATTCTGTCCTCACAATCTCCTCATTCGGTCCTCATACTGTCCTCATAATGTCCTCACAATAGTATTTTCCTTCAAATGTTCTCGGGTTTCCGGTTCTCCAGTTGTGTTTTATTTTACCATTTTCCATGTAAGCCAATTCTATTATTCCACTTATTTTAAGTCCTTTGTAATCACACTGTTGTCCTGTATCAGGTGTGAGAACATATTCTCATATTCTATTCAGTGTCCTTCATTTACTTTATTTAAGTTTCCTGGGTTCCATATTTTCAGTGTCTAATTTCTCTAATTTCAGAGTTCTCCCCATTCCAGTACTCTCAGGTTCTAAATGTTCCACAGATATTCCATGACAGCTAGTTTCCAGTATTCCAAAGTTCTCCTGTAGATTTTCATCCCTTCTTTCCTTGTCAGACATTTTCTGTTTCTCCCTCTGAGTAAAAATAGTGTCTTAATTCTGATTGTCCATTTGTTTGTACTGACAAACAATTCTACAAACAACCCTGAAATATTGTGTGTGTGTGTGTGCGTGTATGTATGAGTGCGTGCATGTGTGTGTATGAATGTGTGTGTTTGTGTGTGCGTGTGTGTATGAGTGTGTGCATGGGTGTGTATGAATGTGTGTGTGTGTATGTGCATGTGTGTATATGAGTGTGTGTGTATATGTGTGTTTGTGTGTGTGTGAATGTGTGCCTGTGTGTGTATGTGTGCCTGTGTGTGTTTGTGTGTATGTATATGTGTGTGTGCGTGAGTGTGTGTGTGTTGATACAAACAGTTCTGTCAGAACAGAGGATAGTGAAGTGAGAATGAGTTTTAGAAAGCTGATGTTTTCACTGTGGTGTGTTTGACTCATATGCAGGGACACACACTCACACACAATCACACACACTTTATCTCATCACTCATCATCTCCTTAATCTCATAATTATGCACATGGACACCAATTTCCCAGCAGGGACAACAATGTGTGTGTTTGTGTCTGAGGAGAAGTTCTCACTAAAGCTGTGTTTAAACTCACTGGTGTCTCACTGTGTTTATAAAGAGCTTCCACATGCACGACCCACTGAGTGGAGCTCAACACTCCTGAGATCTTCATATGTCACCATCCACTGACATATCTGAGTTATTCACACTGACACGTAGAGTTCATAATAGAGTTAAATCAGTCTTTTAGCCACACACAATTATAGTATAACACACAACTATAGTATAACACACACAATTATAGTATAACACACACAATTATAGTATAGCACACAATTATAGTATAGCACACAACTATAGTATAACACACACAATTATAGTATAGCACACAATTATAGTATAGCACACAACTATAGTATAACACACACAATTATAGTATAGCACACAAATATAGTATAACACACACAACTATAGTATAACACACAATTATAGTATAGCACACACAATTATAGTATAGCACACACAATTATAGTATAACACACAACTATAGTATAACACACACAATTATAGTATAGCACACAATTATAGTATAACACACACAATTATAGTATAGCACACAACTATAGTATAACACACACAATTATAGTATAGCACACAATTATAGTATAGCACACAACTATAGTATAACACACACAACTATAGTATAACACACAATTATAGTATAGCACACAATTATAGTATAGCACACAACTATAGTATAACACACACAATTATAGTATAGCACACAACTATAGTATAACACACACAATTATAGTATAACACACAATTATAGTATAGCACACAACTATAGTATAACACACACAATTATAGTATAGCACACAAATATAGTATAACACACAATTATAGTATAGCACACAAATATAGTATAACACACACAACTATAGTATAACACAATTATAGTATAGCACACAAATATAGTATAACACACACAATTATAGTATAACACGCAACTATAGTATAACACACACAACTATAGTATAGCACACAACTATAGTATAACACAAACAATTATTGTATAGCACACAAATATAGTATAACACACAATTATAGTATAACACACAACTATAGTATAGCAAACAACTATAGTATAACACACACAACTATATTATAGCACACAACTATAGTATAGCACACAACTATAGTATAACACACACAACTATAGTATAACACACACAACTATATTATAACACACAACTATAGTATAGCAAACAACTATAGTATAACACACACAACTATAGTATAACACACACAACTATAGTATAACACACACAACTATAGTATAACACACACAACTATAGTATAACGCACAACTATAGTATAACACACACAACTATAGTATAACACACACAACTATAGTATAACACACACAACTATAGTATAACACACACAACTATAGTATAACACACACAACTATAGTATAACACACACAACTATAGTATAACACACACAACTATAGTATAACACACACAACTATAGTATAACACACACAACTATAGTATAACGCACAACTATAGTATAACACACACAACTATAGTATAACACACACAACTATAGTATAACACACACAACTATAGTATAACACACACAACTATAGTATAACACACACAACTATAGTATAACACACACAACTATAGTATAACACACACAACTATAGTATAACACACACAACTATAGTATAACACACACAACTATAGTATAACACACACAACTATAGTATAACACACACAACTATAGTATAACACACACAACTATAGTATAACACACACAACTATAGTATAACGCACAACTATAGTATAACACACACAACTATAGTATAACGCACAGCTATAGTATAACACACACAACTATAGTATAACACACACAACTATAGTATAACGCACAACTATAGTATAACACACACAACTATAGTATAACACACACAACTATAGTATAACGCACAACTATAGTATAACACACACAACTATAGTATAACACACACAACTATAGTATAACACACACAACTATAGTATAACGCACAACTATAGTATAACACACACAACTATAGTATAACACACACAACTATAGTATAACACACACAACTATAGTATAACACACACAACTATAGTTTTTCTTGTATTATTTATGTTTCTCTGTGTCTAAAGTCATCCATATAAAAGACCTTTAGCTTTATGCTAAACATCATAACATT
>NC_083475.1:22163182-22175682 GCF_030014155.1 Tachysurus vachellii
ACAAGACTCCCTGTGGTTATAACTGCACTTTAATTACACTTAGCTTCAAGCTAAATCATCTCATAAACACTGAGACGTAACAGAGCTACAGAACAACAGATTCTACAATAATACGGATAGACAGAAGAGAACAGACAAGAAAGAGACGGGAGACGGTTTTTGTTGACAATAATAAACAACATTAAAGCTGTGAGATTTCACATCCAGTCACATCACACACCTCTGGTACTAGTGACGTCTCTCAGGGTCGTGGTGTTAGCTGTTAGTTTTATTAGCTAGTAGTCGTTATTATTATTACGTCTCGTCTCCTTTAACTTGACCCACGTCTGTTTGTATTGAATGACAGATAATGTCAGGGTCATGACCTCTGACCTCTGACCTGTGGAGTATCCAGGATCGCTCGTATTCTTAAGTCAGCTTAACGTAAAGATTTCTACTTATCCCTGTGGCGTCGTCTACAGCAGTGATCTGTTTACACTGGACACTAATACAACTGTAGCATTGATTTCAGTTCATCAGTCTATAGGAAGAGAAGGAGGGATCATCGCTAACGGTCGCTAACACTGGCTAGCGCTAGCTAACGTCAGTCGTTCACTTTATATTATGATTTATGTTGTTATGCAACAAAATAAAATAATTATGACAACAAATATGACTGTAGATTTATTACATACTTCTTCTTTTATCATTTCTTTCTTACTTTCTCTGTCTATTGCTGTCTCCTACTCTCTTCCCCTCATTTCCTGTCCCTTCTTTCATCCTTCCATCACTCCATCAATGATGTTGTGTTTATTTCGTTACTACTGGAAGCGTACACTTATCCTGCACTAATCCCACATGTCAGCTATGGCTTTGTGGAGTTCTCTGTGATTGGCTGGGGAAGATGAGAGGGCTCTGATTGGCTGGTGTAAATGGGTGGGAAAGGAGGAAGCTGATTGGCTGAGGAGAAGGAGGAAGAAAAGCTGCTGGTGTACAGTACACGCTTCAGGAAAAACAGTCTGACAGCTGGGGGCAACGAGGCGGAATAAAATACCTCTCCACTGCACAACAACCCCCACCCCCACCCACATTATCCCTCCTCCTCATCTCTCTTTCTCTCGCTTTCTTTACCTCCCATCTGTCTGACATGCCTGCTCTTCTCAGCTTTTCAGTATGTACATCCGATTTACATTCCAATCTACATTTCTACATTTTCAGTCCTATACCTGTGACACAATATCACTGAAACATCTTCTTTAATTTAGAGACTAAACATTGATTTGTAATTAAAGAGAGTTTTTGCACATGGTACAGTAAAGGATGAGATCAGTGTCTGGACCCCGCAATCGCTGCTCACGCGGTAGGATCTCAATGTTAGAACACACTGCTGCTGTTAATCTAGATAGATAGATAGATAGATAGATAGATAGATAGATAGATAGATAGATAGATAGATAGATGTCAGTAAAATTCACTGAAATTGAATGAAACTGAATGGTTACTAGTGGCACAGTACAAACTAGTGACTGTGACTGAGTCCCACATGGTGACTTATGGCTTTGTTTAGTGAGGCAGAAACAAGCAGGAACTGTGAGGCTCCCTGAGTCCATCAGGAACAAGGACAAAACACCCAGAACAATGACCCACACTTAGGTGAGGGAGAGAGAGAGAGAGAGAGGGAGAGAGAGAGAGAGAGAGAGAGAGAGAGAGGGAGAGAGGGAGAGAGAGAGAGGGAGAGAGAGAGAGAGAGAGAGAGAGAGAGAGAGAGAGAGAGAGAGAGAGAGAGAGAGAGAGAGAGAGAGAGAGAGAGAGAGAGAGAGAGAGAAGAGAATCAGATATGGATTGGGAATCAGGGAAAGGGAGTTATCACGACAATGAAGAGAAAGGAGAGTGTGAAAGAGAGAGAGAGAGAGAGGGTGAGAGAGGGAGGGGGGGTAGGGGAATGTAGAGAGAGAAGGAGAATGGAGATAAAATAGGATAACACGAGTGAGTCTGACAGTTAAATGGAGATGTAAAAATAAAAAATAAAAAGATAAGGAGGCAGACAAAGAGAGGGAGAGAGAGAGAGAGAGAGAGAGAGAGAGAGAGAGAGAGAGAGAGAGAGAGAGAGAGAGAGAGAGAGAGAGAGAGAGAGAGAGAGAGAGATTTTGATTTTGTCAGTTATTTTCAAACATTTCCTCAGAAGCGTTAAGTCGCATGGCAACGCAGTCTTTCTCTGAGCAGTTAAAAGAAAGAGGAATAAACACTAAACACTAAACACCGTCTTCATCAGGAAGTGAATCTCACAGCGCTACAACACAACCAGCATAAAGTGCCTTCATCACTGTGTTCAGTTACACCATAAACACTACTGTAGTAAACAACTACACATTAACTCAACACTGCCGTGTTTATTCACATCTAAACAGTTGTTCAACACTGTAGTGGTTATACAGAACTATACATTAGCTCAACACAGTTAATGTGGATTCAACACTGTAGGTTTTAAGTCAAGACTGTGGGTCATTTCAATAGGGTTGGATGTGCATTAAACATGATGTGTGTTAATTACAGATTATATTCAACACTGTGTGTTTATTCAGAAGGCTATGAAAATGAATTTTAATACTGTACCTTAGATTAGATTAAATTAGCAGTGTATTTGAGTGGTGTTAATGTATAATAGGTGTTTTATAAGTGTTTATTCAACACTACATGAGGTGTTGATTGTAGCAAGTGGAAAGTTCTACTGCATAATATTGTGTGTTCATAAATATACAGCTGATATATGTGCTCTTTAAACATTACATGGCTGTAAAGGTCCTCACAAGGTCATTTTACAAGGACACACACACACACACACACACACACACACACACACACACACACACACACACACACACACACACACACACAGTGTTAACGAGATGGTTGTCTGCTCTACTGTACACATTTGACCAACAGCTGCTCAGATGTGTGTACATGGATGAGTGTATGTGTCCAGTCCACAACACACACACACACACACACACACACACACACACCAGCTTAACACATTTTACTGCACATTATTAAATGCCTTGAAAAGTATTCTAAAAAAACACTATGACATTTTACTTGATTTTGTGTGTTCTGGTTTGTTGCAATAACTTCCAAAAGAAGCTACACACACACACACACACGCACACACATGCACACACAGACACACACACAGACACACACACAGACGACAGCAGGCGTTGCGCAAACAAAAGCTAAACGTCAATAGAGAAGCTGCCAGAGTCACTCATTAACAATTAATGACACCACAGCTGGACACACACACACACACAGTAATGTACACACTCACTTTAGCCCCTCCCCTCAAATGCAACAAAGCCCTGAGCAGAGGGTGGAGGTGGATCTGTTCTAATAAACACCAATAAAACCAAGAACACTTCCTAACACTCTATCATCACTGACTGTAATCCATCTGCTGCTCTACACTGGGGGTCATTCTGTTTGTGAAAAATAATCAACATTCACGTCTCTCTCTCTCTTACACACACACACACACACACACACACACACACACACACACACACAGCTTGATCTGGCTTTCAAGGAACAGGATGAGTGCAGGGAAGAAAAGGAATGACAGGAAGGAAATCCTTTATTCATGCACTGAGATGAAGTCCCACGAGTGTGAACCAGAAATAGAAAAGCCACTGAAGTCTCTCTCTCTCTCTCTCTCTCTCTCTCTCTCTCTCTCTCTCTCTCTCTCTCTCTCTCTCTCTCTCTCTCTCACACACACACACACACACACACTTACTTTAAAGCTCAAGGCACCGGCACGAATCGCCAACACGACTTAAATTAAATCTCCCTGCTATACACCCTGCTAATACACACACACACACACACACACACACACACACACACACACACACACACACACACATCAATAGAATTTATTACACACTTGTGTGATGTTAAAACCTCAGGTACAGCCCAGCAGTTCCTATATTTGCTACGTTTTCTATATTTTGTGCAAATATTGAAGTGCAGCTGATGGTTAAAGCACCTTGATGATGTCACACAGCTCAGAATTCTTCTCCAAGGTGATTTCTATAAGCTGATATCAGTAATAATGTGAATATTCACGGTCACTCTTCAGTGTTTGACCTTTTATGCAGTAACATATTAAGCACACAGATAGTAAAAGATAACAGAATCCTGATAAGCTTTAATTAACCATACTAGTGTTTATCTACTGTATATATGTATCACACACAGTGATGTGCACTGGACACTGAGGTGTTAGAGGTGTCTGTACACACTGTACAGAGTGTGTGTCCATCAGTCTGGGACTGTGAGCTGATGTAAATAAACATGTCCGGTCCTGTCAGTCTGTCCACTACACAATGACACTACAGTCCACTGTTATTTCAGCTTTCAGTCTGTAATCAGATCCTATATTCAGTATGATATCAATCACAGAGACACTGATGTGGGGGACGAACCTAAAGCACACACAGTGGTGTGTCAGGGTTTCACTCTTAATTATACACTTAACTCTCCGGATTTGTACTTTACAATTACACTTACTCACACACTACATTACACAACAACACACTATACACTACACCACACTACACTACACACACCAATACACTACAGTACACTACACTACACTACACTACACTACACTACACACACCAATACACTACAGTACACTACACACCACTACACTACATTACACAACAACACACTACACTACACTACACTACACTCTACACACACCACTACACTACACACACTACACTACACTACACACACCACTACACTACACTACACACACCAATACACTACAGTACACTACACACCACTACACTACATTACACAACAACACACTACACTACACACACTACTACACTACACTACACTACACACACTACTACACTACACTACACTCTACACACACCACTACACTACACACACTACTACACTACACACCACTACACTACACTACACACACTAATACACTACACTACACTACACACTGCACACACCACTACACTACACTACACTACACACTACACACACTACACACTACACACACTACTACACTACAATACACTACACTACACTCATTTTGTACCTACCTGTGTTGAGAATCACAAAAAGTCTTCAGTGTGTTTATAGTGAAATATTGTACCTCATTTCTCAGACACTAGACAAATCCTCATGTGTACTAAATAAACAGCTTAACATCTACAATACTCTAGTGTACTTCACCTAAAAGCCTTAGATTAGCATATCAATAATACTTCTCTTAAAATACTGTAGTTTAATTCTTTACAAACAGCATATCGAACACACTCAGGTGTTATTGTGTTATTGTGTTATTGTGGTCAGTAATAACAATGCTAATAATACTCTAACACTGTGTCGCTAATTAATAAATGATTCCATCTTTTATAGTAATGTAAATAGAATGAAATCCACTCACTATTTTTAAAGTTAATCTAAAAGCACACTGAGTCTAATTCCTGCTAATATTTTATTAATAACTCTATTAATATCAGCAGAATTACAGACACGCTGGCCGTATCATCATCTCCAGCCCAGTGCAGTCCATCTGCTTACCTTTTTTTGATGTAAAATTCAGTAATTAGTATAAACTGAACACAGAACAGACAGGAACATGGTGTAAATATAGTTGTGAACACATGCTCAGTTCTGTCTCTCCGTCTTTGACTCCATGGATAACGCAGTATAATGATATACTGCACAATGCTAACGGTTAATAATACTTCAGTGTTCTCCTGTTCTACTCATTAGCCTAATGCTCCTAAACTGCTTCTAAGTGCATATAAAAATCCCCTAGTGTACTTTAATAAACAAAAAGCTAAATTATACATGAACTGTACATCAGTGTGATTGTAGTACACTTGGTAGTATATTTAACTTTCTCAATAATACGTATTTCTTTAAAAATACGCTAAATTACTTCTCAGGTGTTTTGCCGAGCCATCTACAATACTTCAGTTTACTTCTCCAAATGCTAACGTATATAAATACTGTAGTTTAGTGGTCTTCAGGTACTTAGACTAACGTTCTTGTATGAATCACTTTACGTGGCTCCTGGTATTCCACAGTCCACTGGATGTGCACTGCAGTACAAAGGTAGTACAAATGGTGATAAACTTTACTGGTAGTTCACTGGTAGGTAGCACTTTACTGGTAGGACAATGTAAAGACAATGGTAGTTCACTGGAAGAACACTGGTAGTTTAGTGG
Organism: Tachysurus vachellii; assembly: GCF_030014155.1. Taxonomy (NCBI): domain Eukaryota; kingdom Metazoa; phylum Chordata; class Actinopteri; order Siluriformes; family Bagridae; genus Tachysurus; species Tachysurus vachellii. The sequence goes on from NC_083475.1 coordinate 22,169,422, forward strand.
TGCTACGCTGGTAGTTTACTGGTGTTATGCTGGTAGTTTAGTGGTGTTACGCTGGTAGTTTAATGGTGTTACGCTGGTAGTTTAGTGGTGTTACGCTGGTAGTTTACTGGTGTTTCGCTGGTAGTTTAGTGGTGTTACGCTGGTAGTTTACTGGTGTTTCGCTGGTAGTTTAGTGGTGTTACGCTGGTAGTTTAGTGGTGTTACGCTGGTAGTTTAATGGTGTTACGCTGGTAGTTTAGTGGTGTTACGCTGGTAGTTTACTGGTGTTTCGCTGGTAGTTTAGTGGTGTTACGCTGGTAGTTTACTGGTGTTTCGCTGGTAGTTTAGTGGTGTTACGCTGGTAGTTTAATGGTGTTTCGCTGGTAGTTTAGTGGTGTTACGCTGGTAGTTTAGTGGTGTTTCGCTGGTAGTTTACTGGTGTTACGCTGGTAGTTTAGTGGTGTTATGCTGGTAGTTTACTGGTGTTATGCTGGTAGTTTAGTGGTGTTACGCTGGTAGTTTACTGGTGTTACGCTGGTAGTTTACTGGTGTTATGCTGGTAGTTTAGTGGTGTTACGCTGGTAGTTTAGTGGTGTTATGCTGGTAGTTTACTGTTGTTATGCTGGTAGTTTACTGGTGTTATGCTGGTAGTTTACTGGTGTTATGCTGGTAGTTTAGTGGTGTTACGCTGGTAGTTTACTGGTGTTATGCTGGTAGTTTACTGGTGTTATGCTGGTAGTTTACTGGTGTTATGCTGGTAGTTTAGTGGTGTTACGCTGGTAGTTTAGTGGTGTTACGCTGGTAGTTTACTGGTGTTACGCTGGTTGTTTACTGGTGTTATGCTGGTAGTTTACTGGTGTTATGCTGGTAATTTAGTGGTGTTATGCTGGTAGTTTAGTGGTGTTACGCTGGTAGTTTAGTGGTGTTACGCTGGTAGTTTAGTGGTGTTATGCTGGTAGTTTAGTGGTGTTATGCTGGTAGTTTAGTGGTGTTATGCTGGTAGTTTACTGGTGTTATGCTGGTAGTTTACTGGTGTTATGCTGGTAGTTTACTGGTGTTATGCTGGTAGTTTACTGGTGTTATACTGGTAGTTTAGTGGTGTTACGCTGGTAGTTTACTGGTGTTACGCTAGTAGTTTACTGGTGTTACGCTGGTAGTTTACTGGTGTTATGCTGGTAGTTTAGTGGTGTTACGCTGGTAGTTTAGTGGTGTTATGCTTGTAGTTTAGTGGTGTTATGCTGGTAGTTTAGTGGTGTTACACTGGTAGCATTATGGTAGTACACTAGTACACTAGTAGTTTTATGGTAGTAAACTGGTAGAACAGTAATAATACTCTGCTAGTATAGCTGAAATGACCATGTTGAAGAGACATGTAGTACGTGACCTTACTCAGGTGTTTTATCTCAGGACAAACAGGTGTGATGATAATGACATTGTGGCTTAGATGCTTTTTTTTTTCCTTGTGGGATACATTTGACTTTTTGTTGTAAAATATTACAAATAAAAACGCTGTAAAATAATTATACTGTAGTACTGTAGTATAGTGTACTGTAGTATAGTGTACTGTAGTATAGTGTACTGTAGTATAGTGTACTGTAGTGACTCACTGTGTGACTCACTGTCGTACAATCAAATAGAATATTATATTGAATATAAACATCATTAATATATACAGCACAAGATATTGGACACTGCAGTGTAATATTCAGTATTCACATCAAATCTCTCTCTCTCTCTCTCTCTCTCTCTCTCTCTCTCTCTCTCTCCCCCCCCCCTCCCTCTCCAGTCTGACACATACTCTCTCGCCCATCCATACTCTCTCTTATATAACATTATCAGTATAACATAATACCCACATGTACTATAAAAATAAAATTAAATAATATTCCGTATAAAATCAATCCAGCTTTGTGTAATATATCAGCACACACACACACACACACACACACACACACACACACACACACACACACACACACTGTCCTGACACTGAAATTACAGTGCAATCCATTTTAGTTTTGCGTTTGTCTTTGATAATTATATATTTATTTCTATTTCCATCACCATGTGTTATTTATAGACGTATTTATAGAACATGCAGAATGTGTAGAATTAAAGAAAATAAAAGATTTATGCATGTTTCTGTAAAATAAAAACACAATATAGAACGTTTACCAAGTGTAGAATTTTATAGCAAATTTAATTCTACATGTGATGAAGAGAAAAATAATAAAATGAATATAATAGAATTTAATAGAATTATGAGGAAACACACACACACACACACACACACACACACACACACACACACACACACAAAATGCCTATTCTGTAGAATATCATGTAATATTCAGTGTAGTGCATAAATCTGTTTGGATTAAAATCCATTCAGAATGTATTTAATGTATTAGTGTTAGTGTCTCTCTCTCTCTCTCTCTCTCTCTCTCTCTCTCTCTCTCTCTCCCTCTTTCTTTCCTCCTACAGTAGAATCCCTCCATCCCTCCATGTACAGTATCAGGCTCTCTCTCTCTCTCTCTCTCTCTCTCTCTCTCTCTCTCGCTTATCAAAATTCTATTTTACATATTTAATCATCTATTTAATCTCAGTAAGATTGAATCATCCCTCCATCCTCCATCCCTTCATCCCTCCATCCCGTACAGTAGCACTCGTCCGTCCCTACCTGGCAGCGTGGTGTCTCCTCCCGTGTGTTTCTTGTGAGCTTGGAGATGCAGGATGAGGATGGACAGATCGTATGTGGAGGAGGACGAGGAGGAGAACACAAGCGTTTCTGTCCCAAACGACAAACACAATGAAGCCACTCGCATTCGTTCTTCTACATCCACAGCCGCCGAGAGCTCTGAAAGCCTGCGCTCCGTCTCTCCTCTATCACTCCCTCCCTCCCTTTCTCTCTCACTTGCTTGCACACTCACTCTGAGCACCGCTCACACTCCAGCATCCCGCCCACCCACACCATCCCCCGCCCTCTTCCTCCATCCGTTCCTCATCCCTCCCTCTTTCACTGCATCTCTCTCTCAGTTGCTCACACCACTCTAGCACATGGTCTCTCTTTCTCTCTCTCTTTCCACTCTGACACATGCTCCCTCAATCATCTATCGCTCCCTATATCTCATTCTCTCTCTCTCCACTCTAAAACATACGCTCTGTTCTCACTCCCTTTCTCTCTCTCACGCTCTACTGAGACATGCTCTCTCCTCCATCATCTCTCAATCCCTATCTATCTATCTATCTATCTATCTATCTATCTATCTATCTATCTATCTATCTATCTATCTATCTAGCCTGACACAGGCTCTCTTGCCCATCATCCCTCTCCACCCCTCTTGACCTACACCTCCCTCTTCTCTCTCAAGAGCAACTCGGCCAACATCATCCTAATTTTGTGCTTTATAGGGGGCTGTAAACACACACACACGCACACACACACGCACACACACACACTGTGTTCTGAAAGTCCTTCCTCCAAATGTTCTGTCCCTGCTTCCCCATTTTTTTGTTTATTTTCCATCTTTCCTCTCGCTTTCTTTCTGTATCTTTCGCGCTCTCTCTCTCTCTCTCTCTCTCGCTCTCTCTCTCGCTCTCTCCATCATAGTATCCTTTGTTTCCTTCTGTCTCTCATTGTTCTTATCTCTCTTTCTCTCCATTGTAGTTATGTGAATCTACATCCCTCCTTCATTCTCCCTGTCTATCACTCTATCATGGTTTTCACTTTTATCTCCCTCACTCTATCTATCTTTCTGTTTCTCTGTCACATCTGCTGTCCATCACAATCTCTCATTCTTTCATTTGTTCTTCCCGCCTCCATATTTTTTTCTCTTCCTCCTGCTATTGTCTTCTTTCTTTCCCTTCTGTCTTCCTGGTTCCTGCTCTCTTCTCTTCTATCCTCTCATCTTTTCCTTTCAGCATCATTGCATCTATCTTTGTTGTCTTCTTTACGTCACTTCATCTCTTATTTCTCATGTTTTTCTTCCTCTCTCTCTCTCTCTCTCTCTCTCTCTCTCTCTCTCTGCTATCATGAGTGACCCTGACATGAAACCCTATACAGAAACATCCCTAATCTGTGCACTAACATGACACCAGCTAACCTACATGCTGTTTCTTTATTCCTGTTTATTATTATTTGTAATAAAATATGTTTTGTGATTAATGATGTTTAAATAAAGTTGTATATTTCAGATTCAGTTACTGTGTAGATTTGAAGCTCTGTATCGATCAGTGATGAACAAACAGAGCAGCCTTCAAGGTCACGACCTTCACATACACACAAGGGAAAGAGGGGGATGGGCAGCACACATACACACACACACACTCTCACACACACAAACACACACACATAAGCATGCACACTCACACACATACACACACACATTTACACACTCACGCACACTCACATGCACACACTCAAATGTGTGTGTGAGGAATTATTAGCGCCTTTATGACCATCTGTGCTTATCACACACAGTGCCAACTACCTACAACTGGAGTTGATTTATAACAGCATGTACATTAGTGTGTATATATATATATAGATAGATATATACACACACACACACACACACACACACACACACACTGTTCATCAGGTTCAAGTTAACAACATATTCATGTTTTGTTACATTTATATGACACATTACACTGCTAAGGCCTGTAACTTTACATCTGAATCCATTAGCATTCATATTTCACTGAGTTCGTTAGCTAGATATCTAAAATGAGCTAAATGTTTATAATCTTTCCTGTAGATTTATAACCGTTACCTATAAAAAATCATGAACCTCACTGAGTTAGCCAGCTAGATACCATGAGCTAACACGGCAGGATTTCTGACACGAGTTGAGAGGATTCCAAAAAAATGTAGTATCATATTAACTAATATGTAGAATTGCTACATAAGTATTTAGCTAATGTAAACTCATTATTCACAATCTGTATGCTAATCTACTAGCTAACAGTACTTTACTAGATATTATACTTACAACTGAAGATAGCTAAAATTAATTCTATTATACACGCTTATATATGTATAATGACAATAAAGTTGTACTGAATCAACCTGAAAGGACCTCACTAACCTCTCAGATCTTTGCTAACATAAGCTAACCTGACAGGATATTTTGCTAACATGAGCTAACCTGACAGGATATTTTGCTAACATGAGCTAACCTGACAGGATATTTTGCTAACATGAGCTAACCTGACAGGATATTTTGCTAACATGAGCTAACCTGACAGGATATTTTGCTAACATGAGCTAACCTGACAGGATATTTTGCTAACATGAGCTAACCTGACAGGATATTTTGCTAACATGAGCTAACCTGACAGGATATTTTGCTAACATGAGCTAACCTGACAGGATATTTTGCTAACATGCTTCATCATTCCTCTAAAACAGAGGGATTTTTCCCTGCATTGAGACATTTTTATCCTAATGGGCGTGGCCTATTCCAGCATGACTCTGCCCCCATCCCTTGTGCTTAATGGCTTAATGAATGGTTTGATGAGAAGGAAAATGATATTAATCTCATGCTGTGACCTTCACACTTATGAGTGACATGTTACAAGTGACACAAGCTATCATCAGGACCACCTGAGGGACGAGTGGTTCTCCATCACTCCATCATTCACACGTTCTCTGTGCTCTGTAGCTGTTCTTCTTCCCATCCATTAGACTTCTGAAGAATCACACATATGTTTCCTTCACCTCATATTAATTCTAAACATACTATAAACAGTGTCTAAAGGCCATTCTTATTCTTTTCCTTCATCAAAGAAAACCTGATCTCTGTCATACACACACACACATACACACACACACACACACACACACACACACACTTTCTCAGTACGCCTCAGGGGGGTGAAGTAAAGACTTTCTATTTAGAAAATAGCTGTTCCACAATTGGCTGTACAATAATACTGTGTGCCCGCGTCTGTCCAACACGGCTCTAATGCATCTTTACAGAGCTGAAATAACAGAAGACGATTTAAAAAGCTTTCAGCCAGAGCTCAAGACATGACGGCCATTTTAACGTCATTCTCCTAAAACAGGTAGCTGATGATTACACAGAGTGCTGTGCGCACGCTACGGTGTACACTCACCAGTTTCCGCTATTCAGCTGAAAATTACTCTTCACCTGCTGTGTGAAAATAGCCAGCAAGAACGATCCCCATTCACTCAGAAATATATCCCTGGGTCCAATCTCACAATGCTAGAGCTTGGATAGTTCTGTGATATAAGCAATGCACTCGCATTTAATGTCT
>NC_083475.1:22180682-22200682 GCF_030014155.1 Tachysurus vachellii
GCATAACTGCAGATCTGCAGCTCTGACATCACACCTAATGAAGACTCTTAGAGGCTCAACCTGGGTCACATGTGGACACACTTAGGAACTGCACTGGACCTCCTGCAGACTGTCTACAGCTTGCATGCAGAGTGCAGGATGCTGTTATCCAGCTGATTCACAAAGCTTACTATCACTTGCAGACAAAGGGGATGAAGCCTCCAACACCATCCACCCCACTGGGGAAGCTGTGTGCAATACAGGACACTGCCCTGGGGTCTGGATCACTGACCCCCTGAACTGCAGGCTACAGGATGAGAGGACTGTAAGCAGTATGGATGCTCCACAGGACAATGTTTTTCCTCCATTCCTACCCACCTCTCACACCTCTGATTCTGGAATGACAGAATCATCTCTGGTGATACTGGTAGTGTGGAGGGGTATTCTGAAGGATAAACAAGGAGCAATTCAGGAGCCTGATTAACACCTTTGTGGTTTTGTGTCAGATCAACCATCTTCACCTGAACACTAGCAAGAGAACCGTGGACTGTGGTGGACTTCCACGTGCTGGACCTCCTCACATGTCCCTGTTTGGAGGTGACTACTAGGAAGATCAGGATGATGTGTTGGAAAATAAAAAGAAATTCTTGTGGAATGTCACAACTTTTAAGGGAAAAGTTTAAGGTGGCCATTTTGGGTTGTGTTGTTCTGGAGACTCTGGTGTGACTCATCTCTGTAGATCTGAGCTTTGATCTGAAGCGTGGGATTCAGCGTTCAGGTTCTCTTTCACATGGCAACAGTTCAAATCGTACCAAAATGTGTTGTTCCAGAGTCTTGAGTTTGTCCTTTGTTTGTACACCTCAGACAGTTTTCAGCTTATGTTTAGACTCTGGAGAGCTCAGGCTGAGCACACAGTAATCTCTCTCTCTCTCTCTCTCTCTCTCTCTCTCTCTCTCTTTCTCTCTCTCTCCCTCTCTCTGCATGCTGGGAGCATTTGGGTGTGTGTAAGTAAGATATATATATACATACATTATATATATATATATAATGAAGTTACATGGGGTATGTGGTGGAAAGGGAACTTGATAATGAGTCATGGGACAAGAACTAGTGCAGGAGAAGCTATTTTAATCTCTGAAAATCTCGATATTAACATTTTTAAGATCAAAGAAATAGTTAAAGGTCGATTATTAGTAGTAAAGTTAGAGCATGAAGGTACTGTTTTTGTATTTGTTAATGTTTATGCTCCTTTTAATAGCGCAGAGCGACTGAGTTCCTTTTCAGAACTAAAGAATGTTATTGATAATTATGATGAAAGTGGAGGGGCACGTGGGCTTAGTGGTTAGCACGTTGGCCTCACACCTACAGGGTTGGGGGTTCGATTCCCGCCTCCACCTTGTGTGTGTGGAGTTTGCATGTTCTCCCCGTGCCTCGGGGGTTTCCTCCGGGTACTCCGGTTTCCTCCCCCGGTCCAAAGACATGCATGGTAGGTTGATTGGCATCTCTGGAAATTTGTCCGTAGTGTGTGATTGCGTGAGTGAATGAGAGTGTGTGTGTGTGTGTGTGCCCTGTGAGTGGTTGGCACTCCGTCCATCCTGCCTTGATGCCCGATGACGCCTGAGATAGGCACAGGCTCCCCGTGACCCGAGGTAGTTCGGATAAGCGGTAGAAGATGAGTGAATGAACTAATAGATGTCTGGAGAGTAGGAAATGAAAAAATAAAACAGTATATATGGTCAAAAGTAGTTGACAATAGACTTAGTGGTGCTCGACAGACTAGACAGGTTTTATCTAGAAAAAACATGGAACAGCAGGATGATTAACACTTTTATTTCACCGAGTGGTTTCTCAGACCATCAAAATCAAACTATTATTGGATTTTTAATGTTAAGTTGTTACAAGACTTTTTCTTTTTTAAAAATGTTAAATATTTCTGGAATATTTGGAGGTCAAAGAAGCTTCCTTTTGACAGTCTTAGCCAATAGTGGGATGTGGGAAAGGCTAACATTAAAATGTTTTGTCAAAACTATTCATTTCACTCATCTGCTATTGTTAAAACAGCTATTAATGCTTTGCAAAGAGACATCGAGGTTCTGGAAAGAGAGTTTGTAAATAACAATGAGTCTGTGCATCAGGACTAAAAAAGAAAAGCTCTCTTGCTTTTTACAAGCAAAAGGAGCACTGTTAAGAACAAGATACTGCTCCATCAGAGTTATGGATGCTCCCAGTGAGTTCAGTGGAAGTTATGCTAGTAATGAATGGAGGAAGTTATGCTAGTACGATGTATCACCTCCGTCACAGACTAGCGATGGAGTTCTGTGATTTAATCAGACCAGATCTATGCAAGGTTTTATGTTTTGGATGTAAGACACTTCCACCAGTTGTCGCAGAGCAGTTCTGTCTTTGCTCCCCAAAAAAAGGATACTTATGACCCTTAAATAACGATCTCTTTTAATGTATTGACACATTTTGGGTTCGGTTATGTTTTTATTTCATATTTACAATTGTTGTACACGGATGTGTATGTGTTGGTTAAGGCTGGGGGTGAGTTAAGTGCTCCAGTACCTGTCACAAGAGCAAGGACTGGTGGACGTGAGGGCCCGAGTTGCTGCCTTTAGTATACAAGCTGCATGGAGATTTCTGTACAATGAAGATGTAGTCTGGGAAAAGATCGCCAGCGTAGTCCTGAGGCAAGCGGGTGACTTGGGACTGGACAGACACCTTTTCCTGAGCTTATCTGTGCTCACTCCCTTCTACAGATCCATGCTGCAGTTTTTTAAAAATGGTGAACTGAACGAGAGGTAAAGAACCCTGAACTATGGGCCGCCGAGGAACTTCTGTTCTTTAGCCAGTTTATCCAAACAAGATTGCTGTCCTCTACAAGTATATGGCAGTGCTTGTTGAGGAACGGCATTGTGAAAACTGGGTCATCTGTTACAAGAAGAAGTGTGGAGAACAAATGAAGAACTCAAAGAGGTGACGTCTGGTGTCAAAACCAAAAGAAGAAATTTTCAACGCATTACCAGTGCCCCTTTTCCACCAAAAAGAACCGGGTGCTGGTTCACAGCTAGCACTGGTGCTGGTTCAAAGTTGGTTCCACTGGTGAACCTTCTAAGAACCAGTTTGCCTTTCCATCGGTTAGAGAGCATCACAGAGCCGAGTCTGACGTCACTGTATACGTGTCACGTGTCCCAGCAACGTTAGCGCAGCAGCGACAAACACAAACACAACATCAACAATGGCGGATGTTGCTTTACTGTTAATGCTCATGGCTTTGTGAACCTACATTAACACCCAAACGCAGCGAATCCAACGTGTACGTGCAGCTCCATGTAGTCTGTATAAACGGAGGTTGTAATGGAGAAAGTACATAACGTTATTTTATTATTAACACAGAAAAAAGTTAGCCTTAGCATGTAGCTACCTACTATCATGTGTGCTGATATTTGATCATATTGCGGTAAAGTAAAAGTGTATTAAACATTAGTATACTTAAGGTACATTATCAAATGCGCTAACAGTAGCCCCGCCCACAGCCCCGCCCCCAGCTCCTGACACAAGCGGTTCTTAAGTGTAGACCAGCAACGTTTTGGTGCTACATAAGAACCACTTTTCCTGGTTCAGAGCCGGTGCTTTGGCTGTCGAAAAAGAAAGGACTGGTTCTAAATTAGGCTCCGAACCAGCACTCAAACTGCCTCGGTGGAAAAGGGGCACAAGTGGCCACAGAGCTTACACGGGTCAGCGACATGACAACCCTCAGGACACAGGGAACAAAATGGGTTTCCCAGAAATAAGAGTTTCTCCAGCATTAGGAGAAGAAGAGGAAGTCGCAAATTCCATCTTGACAAGAGTTCTCTGATGGAGTGTTTATTGGAGGAGTCAAATACAGCTGTGCAACAAGAAGGAAGAAGTGTTTGTTAAACCATCTGATTGGAACACAACACTAGTAGTGTGGAAAACACACACATAAAGGCTTGCATCTTAGCTCTGTTGACTCTAAAATAACGTTCAAACGACTCGTAGCAGAAACGTTAAAGATCGAATTTGCTTTTTAAAAGCTGACAAATAATTTATTGGGTTTTTCTGAAGTTTGGTCTGTTAACGAGACTATATGTATTGTACACGATGATGAGCTTGTTTTTAAGTTCTGAAAGTTTTTCACATTAAATTATTTGTTTTTATTTTACTTATTATCATGTCTTATTTTTATAGATGTATTTATTTATTTATTTGTTTGTTTGTTTATTTATTTTTATTCCCCCGGCTTTTTTAATGCAAAAGATGGAATGATGTAAAAAAGAAAACAAGAAAGATTTACACCAAAAGCACCAAGTTCTGAAAGAGGTGTGAGTAATCTGTGCCCTGTTGTAACTCTACCACACACACACACACACACACACACACACACACACAGACACACTCCTGTTCTCCACACACACCCCTGTGTGCTACACACACACCTGTGCTCCACACACATATACACAGTGTTGCACACACACACACACACACAACTGAACTACACAATGTGTCTCGTATTTTTGTATGACTGACAATCCTACAGTTTAGCTCGTTTAGTTTAAGGATAAACATCCAGCTAGCTGCTCAGCTCCTACTGAATTATTTGTAAAAGCTATGAGTGATTAGCGGGATGTCAGACATCAGATAATGAAGCGGTAGAGAGATAGATAGAGCAAGAAGAAGAATAAAAAATAAATAAAAGTGCCTAAAGCAGAAAGAACAAACAGGACTGCGTGTTTTGATGGAGCATCAATCACCAAGCCTGACTCAGCTGAGCGCTAGCTATCAGCAGGAACACGCCTGTTAGCGGCTACGATTCAAAAAACCCTGATTAGAGTGTTTAATGGGCTTAATTAGCTTCTCCTTCACACACACACACGCACACACACACACACACACACACACACACACACACACACACACACACCCTAGTCAGTCAGTCCTTGCTAGCAACTTCAAAAGTACTGAATCTAGATGCTTTTGTAGATGGAACTTCACGATTTAAATTTAAATACTGAATTAGAGTTTGATTGTGTTGAATCTACTAAATTATTTTTTATTCATGTTAATGGTTATATTTTGTTTGTTGCATTTTTTTAAATAAAATGTGTTACTGTTTTTATTTAAAACCAGAAGTCATTCCCCTGATTAGATTAGCATTAGCTACATTAGCATGCTAGCATACTGAGTATGACTGTGTTACTATCTAAAGCCTGATGCTAGTGAGTACATTTTACAAAACTAGCATAATAAAGTCATACTGAACGACTGAAGATAGAGAGGCGAGGGCAAAACTCTCTCTCTCCCTCTCTCTCTCTCTCTCTCCTGTCTCAGTACAATAGAGAGTAAGTGAGAGACGAGTGCGGCGTCCATTCCTCACTTTAACCCAGTTAAAGGTGAATTGCTTTGTTTTGCGTCTGTTTTTCAGAGGAATGAATCAGGACAAGAGCTTCTCCTGCATCTCTCTCTCTCTCTCTCTCTCTCTCTCTCTCTCTCTCTCTCTCTCTCAGCTCTCACCGCTCGGCCGTTTTGGATATGTCACATCCAATAACGATGAAAAATTGGCTCCCTTTTCTCCGGAGTCTGAGCTTCGAGTCTCAACGCGTCACACAAAAGTGGCATTTTAATGGGGCTAGAATGGCCAAGTGCACTGCGGGAAACACCTGAAGAAACCTAACACACACACACACACACACACAGACACACAAACACACAGACACACACATATACTTCAGCCTCTTAGATCACAGTGTTGTGATGTCATCAATGTAAGAACACATTTTTTAACCCTCATGTTCCCGTGTCCTCAGGTTCTTCTCACACTGCACTCATCTGCTGACCCCACAGTGTTGGTCACTCATTTATGTTCATCTTACATCATCACAAACTCTCAATGACAACACAAAACAACACAACTCAACTCACTCTTTTTCCTCACAGCGTTCCCTGAACATGATACACATGTTGTTGGAAACTAATGATGTCATCAATTGCTAAAATAACTGTGCAGGTTACGTCACTTCTTGAATGAGTTCAGACCCGAATACGAGCTGCATTCACATTCATGGGAATCACAGTCCAGTGCAACTGAACACAACATGACCCCACATTCCCAGTGTTTCCATGACCCCACATTCCCAGTGTTTCCATGACCCCACATTCCCAGTGTTTATATGACCCCACATTCCCAGTGTTTCCATGACCCCACATTCCCAGTGTTTATATGACCCCACATTCCCAGTGTTTCCATGACCCCACATTCCCAGTGTTTATATGACCCCACATTCCCAGTGTTTATATGACCCCACATTCCCAGTGTTTATATGACCCCACATTCCCAGTGTTTCCATGACCCCACATTCCCAGTGTTTCCATGACCCCACATTCCCAGTGTTTATATGACCCCACATTCCCAGTGTTTATATGACCCCACATTCCCAGTGTTTATATGACCCCACATTCCCAGTGTTTATATGACCCCACATTCCCAGTGTTCCCATGACCCCACATTCCCAGTGTTCCCATGACCCCACATTCCCACTGTTCCCATGACCCCACATTCCCAGTGTTCCCATGACTCCACATTCCCAGTGTTCCCATGACTCCACATTCCCAGTGTTCCCATGACTCCACATTCCCAGTGTTTATATGACCCCACATTCCCAGTGTTCCCATGACCCCACATTCCCAGTGTTCCCATGACCCCACATTCCCAGTGTTCCCATGACTCCACATTCCCAGTGTTTATATGACCCCACATTCCCAGTGTTTATATGACTTCACATTTATTTAATTTCTCCTCACTTTACATTTTCTCTGAACATCCTTTAATTTTTCTACCTCTTCTCTCTTTCTATAAAACACTATATGTTTCCAGGTCCCTCCCTCCAGAGTGTTTTAGCTCACCATTCCTGTCTCCTAATAGTCAGCTCGTAGCGACTTACAGCGACTTCTCATAGAGTCAAATTAGAGTTTAACTTGTTACAAATACAAGATTCAAAGAGCATTTAACAAAATGTCCTCGCCACATTTATTTCCCATCGAGCACCAGGGCTGAAATGCATTCTGTCTGGAGCTTGTCATATTTCAGCTCGGCGTGTTTGTATCTTTGCAGGAAGACGAGATCAATATTTCATTAGTGAAACTCTTCAACGCATGAAGGAGAGACGAGACGCTCCAACTCGCAAATCTGCTTATTTTCCTCTCTCTCCCGAGACAGCGTACACATTATGGGTATGTGTTTTTGACAAAGGATGGAGAAAAGGTGTGTGTGTGTGTGTGTGTTTGTGTGTGTTAAGAGAAAACAAAATTGCCTTGATGTACTGAATGAACACACTTATATAAATATATATCAGTGTAGTGGAATAGGTATTGATTTCCCACTGGGCTGTGCATGTTGTTTGCTCTGAGTGTGTGTGTGCGCGCGCGTGTGTGTGTGTGTGTGTGTGTGTGTGTGTGTCATAACCGAGTGGCGGCCAAAGCGAGGATGAAAGCTGTGCAGGTGTTGGACAATGAATGGCTGAGGCAACTCTCCAGCCTTTGGCATTTCTAATGAATCTGTGTGTGTGTGTGTGTGTGTGTGCGTGCATGCATGTGTGTGTGGAGTCTTTGAAGCCATAGAACAGAGACTAACCTTTAACTCAATGGTGTGTGCCGCTGGAATTCCCTCTCGCTCCAATCGATGGCAAGTTGTGCTTCTGATCTGGAAGACATAGAGCAGAGGTTAAAACACCTTCAGTCTTGTGGCCCAAACCACACTGTGTTCACTATGTAGTGTTCACTACATCAGGCCATTGCACTCATATAAATAAATAAATAAATAAATAAATAAATAAATAAATAAATAAATAAATGAACAGTTATGAGATCACCTACATTTTCATATCATATGTTATAATAAAATTCCAGACTTAGTGAGCTCAGACTCTGATGTTCAGGGTGTTGAGGAGACTCCTGCTCCAGTTCATCCCAAAGGTGTTCAGTGGTGTTGAGTCAGAGTCAGGGCTCTGTGTAGGACACTTGAGTTCTTAACTCCTACCTTCACCTCCACACCATGTCTTCATGGAGCTGCTTTGTGCACAGGTACATTGCCATGATGGAGCAGGATTTGGACTCTTAGTTCTACTGAAGGAAACTGTAAAGTTACACACAGAGACGTTCAGGACAACTGTGTGACTCAGAGATGATGGGAACAGTTTGGAGAAGAAGTGCATGTGTGCATGATTGACAGAGTGCACATACTTTTGGTCATATAGTGTAAGTGTTCCCTGTTCCAATAGATCTATTTCCTAGTGCACAATCCTCCCTATTTCCACGAATCCCTAAATGTTTATTGTCTACTTTGTTCTATTTCTGGTTCCTCAAGACTCTCCTCTATCTTGGTTCCTCTGGAGTTCTCTAGAGTTCCTCTGGTGGTTTAGAACACAGCCTATGAGCCCATGAGCTAATGTGTGATTAACTATCTGATGAATATTGACCAGGAATTAATAAGAACTTAAATGATGTTTAAATCAGAAGAATTTAAAACAGAACATGATGAATCATGAAGTCCTGAGGCTCTGAAAGCCTTTGGTCTTTGCTCAGAGTAAAGATTTCCCCTTGTGATCATCAACTCCAAACACAAGCATCAAAAGAAAACACCCAGAAGAACCCATGTCATTTCCTTCTGTTGGTTTTTCCATCAGCTCTGTAATCTCCATCTGTCTCTCTGTCTGTGTTATAGAGAGCAGGAGAATATCGAGTGTTTTCGTGGATATGGAGACACTTTCTGTAGTCACAGTTTAAGTCCAGGTCAGAGGTCAGAAATTGATAATCAGTATCTTTACATGTTGATGTAGAGCTCCACCTTTGCTGAGTTCTGCACTGGAGAGAACGCGTGTCGTTCTTTAAACTGCTTGGGGTTGGGGGTGAGAACATCTCTTCTGTATTACACCACCCTGTTGTAACTGCACACACACACACTGGTGTATTTTATTCCTCACATATTATCTCTGCCCCGGACTTAAAGGCAGAGTTTCAGCTTTCATATGTGACCAAATATCAACATAATGAAAGCCAGAAAGGTTCTAATTTTTATTGGACTCAGATCAGCACCCTGAGCCTCTTTGAGATGTTCTGATCCTGAGATTTCAAACCAGCTCCTATCACAACCTGGAAATCTTCCTCATACACACAACGCTCTGTGCTGCAAATGAAAAATGAGAATATGAAAGGGGTTATCGATAAACACTGGAGGAGAGAAGAAGAAGAGAATGAGAGAGGGTTTATTTTCCTTTGTGGCTTTGATGCACAGATTAAAAGCTATTGCTTTCTCCTGACAGGTGTGGAAGTGGAAAAAATCCTAGACAGGCGATTTATTTTCCCGCATATGAAAAACTCAGCGTTTTATAAATGACTGTGAGCCACAGTGCCACAGCAGATAACCCTGAGAGCGAGAGCATAAGGGACGATAAGGCAGAGCACATAACGGCTGCTATGGTCCTGAAGTCATGATCCTGTCTGTGACTAATATCACATGCTAAATAATATCTAATATATCTGCAGATCCTTGGAGCACTAGACTCCACACCATGATAACAACCTAACAACTGCAGCTCTGATCTACTGGACATCAACACATGAAAGCTCCCTGAGATGATATGAGCAAGGAGCATTGAGAGAAACCAGACTATATGGTCAAAAAGTGCAACCAAGAGATTCGTTTTAAGTTTAACATGAAATCTGTTCACTGACTGTTGTGGTTTATCACTGAACACCTACAAGTGATGACGCTCCAACCAGAAGAAGGGCATCAGGATGGCTGGGGAAGGTCCGGAGAGCAGAAGCCGTCAGGAACACTAGAGGAACTGCAGTCGGACTGCTTAGAGATCAGTGAGGGAATATTTGGAATCTGAAAGCACTAGGATCAGGAAGTGTGATCTGATTGGCATGTCAGTAGTCATGGTGACTGAAAATGCATTGCTATTGGTTACACTGTGATGAGGGGCGTGGTCTGATTGCAGTGGAAACTTTCTAATCAGTCTGTTCAGTTACAGAGTTCAGATTCAGACAGTGGCATTAGGGGCGGGACTGTTGTTTCATTGGTCAAAGCCATGTTTGTGCAGGTACCAATGATAAACAGAGACCATTTTTGGACCTTGTTTGCAGTGTCTAATGTGTCCAGTTGTTTTCCATTCATCAGGCTCATCACTTGTCCCCAGACATCAGTACATTCAGAGTGTGTTGTGTTTAACACTGGCTCTAGTTACTCTAAAGCTCCTGATGTGGTGATTGGCTGGCGTCCAGAGCGTCCAGCTGCTTTGGCATGCAAGCAAATCCCAAAGAACATGGAGCTTTAGGAGTGCTTATCAATGGAGCGCTGAGCTGTTTACCAGCCAAGACTCCTGAAACAAACGGTGTGAAATTGGTGGCCATTCGACACCACATCCCGTCTCTGTTGCCAGCTAATCAGCTTCCGCTGGTGGTGTGTGAGTGTGTGAAGGCCAAACATGATTCAGCACCAGGTTCTCCTTTCATGACCAGCCATGGCACTTATCCCTCATTCCCCATTTTCTCGCGTCAGTTGTTCCCTCGCCTTGTTTTTTCTCTCATCCATCAGAACAGCTCTGTAAGATACACTTCCAAAATTCAGAGTTACCAAGAACAGTCTCAATTTCATCAACTCTCCTGAAACTGAAATCAAAAGCACGTCATTCGCAGGGATTTTCACATGGTTGGAAAGGACTGACACCAAACACACCAGTATGTTCATGATCAGAATCAGCACTTCCTTTAGCTTAACGACTCGTACTGTACATTAACACATATATGACTAATCTCATGGCAGCGTTCTTCATCTTATGTGTCTGTGCATGTGATCAGCTCCTGTTTCATCATTTCATCTTCTACCGCCTATCCGAACTACCTCGGGTCACGGGGAGCCTGTGCCTATCTCAGGCGTCATTGGGCATCAAGGCAGGATACACCCTGGATGGAGTGCCAACTCATCACAGGGCACACACACACACACACACACTCATTCACTCACACACTCACACACTACGGACAATTTTCCAGAGATGCCAATAAACCTACCATGCATGTCTTTGGACCGGGGGAGGAAACCGGAGTACCCGGAGGAAACCCCCGAGGCACGGGGAGAACATGCAAACTCCACACACACAAGGCAGAGGCGGGAATCGAACCCCCAACCCTGGAGGTGTGAGGCGAACGTGCTAACCACTAAGACACCGTGACCCCCTTCAGCTTCTGTTTACTTTCACCAAAAGTGTCTGAGACTGCTGAGTTACTCCTGCTGGATATATCCTAACCCTATATCCCAAATTTGTTCCATTCATTTTATATTAGCTGCTAAATAACAATAATAAACAGTTGAAGTGTGCTCACGGATTCACAAAAAGCATCAATCTTTATATTTTTGTAGAAGATGAATTTAATTCAGTTCCCTTTTCAGCTTGAGGAACAATCAGAAGGCTTGTATACAAATGACCTATGACCCGGAGTCATGTATGCGCTGATATTATAACCAAATTAACCATGTTATAAAGTTATTACTCTCTTCAACACATCGTGACTTTCTTCCTTTTAACGATCGACGAAAGCGACAGCCGAGACACAGACATGTCTGCTGGTGTGTCAAACTAAGTCTCCTGCGTGGAGTTTAAACGGTTTTTATACAAAGAGCGAGTGTTGAACCGGAAAGCATTCGGAAACTGAGTCTTATTTGTACTGAGAATGCAGTGAAGTGTTTAGTTACATCCCAAATCTTCTTTCTCCAATGTGTAGCATTTAGTTTGAACTATTCAAAATGGCTGACATGCTAAAGAGCGAGGCTGCTCTGCCCTGGGCTGAGGGAGGGAGATAGGATAGAAAGGTTTATTTCAGTAATGTAGTAGCTGTAAATAGCTAATAACGTCTCACACTAATAACGAGTGCATCAAGACACAAGTGCATCAATGACATCTGTGCATCTGATGACAACAACAAAGTGTACGCAGACAAGCTAATTAGCTAGTTAGCTCTGAGGCTAACACAGAACAGGTGAACACAATCGGGTAGTAAACCACTGACAGGACAAAGGCATGAACAGAAACCAAAACTCAAGCACATGGTGGCACCAGATCTAAAGTAATGTCTTCTCCAGTCACATAAAACAGGCAATTTATTAGTAAAGTTCAGAAAAAGACAAAAGGATGATTTCCTCCATCCTTTACTTAAAGCAGGACCATGTTACAAAGCAACAGCCCTTAAACATCTAAAGCATCCTTGAGGAACACTTTTGTTCTTGTTAAATAATGCCACTCATCTCTTTGTCTAGAAGATCTACGAGGACCTCAGCCAAGAACCCAGCGTTGTCTTTTGGGATTTGAACTCATAACCTTTACATTATTAATGCTCGGTCTTTACAGCCATCATCCCTGATTCAGGGAAGCAGCTGTGTAAAGAGACTCCAGTTCATAAGGAACAACCTTCAAGGCCAGTGTGTGAGATCTTTGCAGCCAGTCTCAGTGTAGGAGGAAACAAAGCTGTTTGATCTGTAAGTCAAACTCAGGGTGAAGAATTCACGGTCAAAGTGTACGTAGCTGATCCCTATTATTCCCTGATCCATTATTTAAACGCAAGATACTTCAACAGAGCCATTGTTTATCTGTGGGAGAAATCCTGCTATGAAATATTGATTTCTGTAGAGCTCACATCTTCTGTGGGCGTTATGAAGCGTGTGCTGATTCCTCATCGTCGTTTATCCTCAGCACACAGCCGAGGTGTCACACAGACAGACAGAATAAAGAGAGACAGATTGTCTCCATCACACATTTGTTTTGTTTTTTTTATTCAATTTCTCTCATTTTGCATCTTCAATTAATCTTAGAGACAAATGTAGAGTCCGTGTGTCCTCCCAAACAACGAAAACGCTCCAGCCAGTTTCATGAACACATGCTGATAAGCTTCGAAATTGAGTTTGTATTTTTTTATTTTTTTACAAAGTGAAGCCTGCTGAGCCTTTTAATAGGTGAATGGAAGACAAATGAGGACTGCTAGCTGTCGTTTATTGTTCCGAGTCCAAATCCCTTTCTCTGTTTCAGCATAAACACACATCAGGTTACAGCACGATCTCACCGTCTGACTTAATAACACAACTAAATATCACAAGTATATTTATAAATGTAAGTTAAATTCCATACAAATGTCAAACCTCAGGATAATAAAATATAGGTTTAAATTAGGTGGGAGAGTACTGAGTGAGACAGGTGGGTGAGTACTGAGTGAGACAGGTGGGTGAGTACTGAGTGAGACAGGTTGGTTAGTACTGAGTGAGACAGGTGGGTGAGTACTGAGTGAGACAGGAGGGTGAGTACTGAGTGAGACAGGAGGGTGAGTACTGAGTGAGACAGGAGGGTGAGTACTGAGTGAGACAGGAGGGTGAGTACTGAGTGAGACAGGAGGGTGAGTACTGAGTGAGACAGGAGGGTGAGTACTGAGTGAGACAGGTGGGTGAGTACTGAGTGAGACAGGAGGGTGAGTACTGAGTGAGACAGGAGGGTGAGTACTGAGTGAGACAGGAGGGTGAGTACTGAGTGAGACAGGAGGGTGAGTACTGAGTGAGACAGGTGGGTGAGTACTGAGTGAGACAGGTGGGTGAGTATTGAGTGAGACAGGTGGGTGAGTACTGAGTGAGACAGGTGGGTGAGTATTGAGTGAGACAGGTGGGTGAGTACTGAGTGAGACAGGTGGGTGAGTACTGAGTGAGACAGGAGGGTGAGTACTGAGTGAGACAGGTGGGTGAGTACTGAGTGAGACAGGTGGGTGAGTATTGAGTGAGACAGGTGGGTGAGTACTGAGTGAGACAGGTGGGTGAGTACTGAGTGAGACAGGTGGGTGAGTATGGAGTGAGACAAGTGGGTGAGTACTGAGTGAGACAGGTGGGTGAGTACTGAGTGAGACAGGAGGGTGAGTACTGAGTGAGACAGGTGGGTGAGTACTGAGTGAGACAGGTGGGTGAGTACTGAGTGAGACAGGTGGGTGAGTATTGAGTGAGACAGGTGGGTGAGTACTGAGTGAGACAGGAGGGTGAGTACTGAGTGAGACAGGTGGGTGAGTACTGAGTGAGACAGGTGGGTGAGTACTGAGTGAGACAGGTGGGTGAGTACTGAGTGAGACAGGAGGGTGAGTACTGAGTGAGACAGGAGGGTGAGTACTGAGTGAGACAGTGAGACAGGTGGGTGAGTACTGAGTGAGACAGGTGGGTGAGTATTGAGTGAGACAGGTGGGTGAGTACTGAGTGAGACAGGTGGGTGAGTACTGAGTGAGACAGGTGGGTGAGTACTGAGTGAGACAGGAGGGTGAGTACTGAGTGAGACAGGTGGGTGAGTACTGAGTGAGACAGGTGGGTGAGTACTGAGTGAGACAGGTGGGTGAGTATTGAGTGAGACAGGTGGGTGAGTACTGAGTGAGACAGGTGGGTGAGTACTGAGTGAGACAGGTGGGTGAGTACAGAGTGAGACAGGTGGGTGAGTACAGAGTGAGACAAGTGGGTGAGTACTGAGTGAGACAGGTGGGTGAGTACTGAGTGAGACAGGTGGGTGAGTACTGAGTGAGACAGGAGGGTGAGTACTGAGTGAGACAGGAGGGTGAGTACTGAGTGAGACAGGTGGGTGAGTACTGAGTGAGACAGGTGGGTGAGTACTGAGTGAGACAGGAGGGTGAGTACTGAGTGAGACAGGTGGGTGAGACGGATAGATGATACATTATGTTTTTTTTTTTTTGAGACCGGGACCGATTGGTGAAGGGTGTGTCATGTGGTGGGGGAGATGTGGTGGGTGTGCATTTCAGTGAGGGGAGATGGGCGTGTCTCTGACTGGGGCAGACAGGTGTTTATTTCAAGAGCAGGATATGGGTGTGTCTTTGAGAGGGGGAGATGGGCGTGTCTTTGAGAGGGGGAGATTGGCGTGTCTTTGAAGGGGAAGATGGGTGTGTCTTTGTGAAAAGGAGATGGGCGTGTCTTTGTGAAAAGGAGATGGGCGTGTCTTTGTGAAAAGGAGATGGGCGTGTCTCTGGCAGTGGTTAAGTGTTGGGAATGCTGTGTCTTAGTGTCTCCACTTTTCTTTCTCTGTTTCTCTTTGTATCTCTGTCTGTCTCTCTTCTCTTTTGCTGCCTCTATAAACACTCACACGTCTGTGTTTATTTGCACTCTTGCCTTAGTGCTGAAAGATCTCTGCACTTCTTCATCATCTTCAGTCTGTGAGGAGGAGGGAGAGTAAACACTGCTCTCGTCTTCATCTTAGTAATCCTGTTTACACACAGGACACACCACCTCTGGAGGACAGCACACTGTGTCTCAGAGTCACAGGGGAACCCACACCGTCTACCTTCATTTCCTGCTCATTCTCTCTATCTCCAATGACCTCAATTGTGCTCCATCAGCCGAGACCTGATTGGTGACCAGTGTTTGTTTGTCTAGTTTTGCATTGGAGCCAAAAGGCTAAAGTAGCAAACATGAAATAGACGCCGAAGCCCAACTGCTTCTTCACTGATGACACACACACACACACTGATGTGGTCTAGGACTCAGGTCCTGTAATATAGATGAAATTTAGTGAGGGGAGATGGGCGTGTCTCTGACTGGGGCAGACAGGTGTTTATTTTGAGAAGAGGAGATGGGCGTGTCTCTGACTGGGGCAGACAGGTGTTTATTTTGAGAAGAGGAGATGGGCGTGTCTCTGACTGGGGCAGACAGGTGTTTATTTTGAGAAGAGGAGATGGGCGTGTCTCTGACTGGGGCAGACAGGTGTTTATTTTGAGAAGAGGAGATGGGCGTGTCTCTGACTGGGGCAGACAGGTGTTTATTTTGAGAAGAGGAGATGGGCGTGTCTCTGACTGGGGCAGACAGGTGTTTATTTTGAGAGGTCAAGATGGGTGCATCTCCAAGTGAGAGGAACATGGGTGTTTATTTTGAGAAGAAGAGAAGGGCGTGTCTTTGAGAGGGGGAGATGGGTGTGTCTTTGAAAAGAGGGCTATTTTGGAGTGGTTGGTGTAAGGCGGTGCTTGATGGTGAGCGTTAGTGTTTAAGTGACTAAACATAAAGTTTAATGTTGATGGTGAAATATTTTGTTTTTGATGAAGAACGTTGGTGTTTGATGGAGTTTGGTGGTGAATGTTAGTGCTTTAAGTGTCAAAGATGTATAATGTTTAAGGCAATTGTCAGTGTTTGGTGTTGAGAATGTTGTGTAAGGTGTTAAATGTTTGTGTTTGGTAGTATTTAATGATGAATGTTGCATTTAGGAGTTTAATAGTGAATGTTTGTCTTAGATGTTGAACGTTGGTGTTTGATGTTGTATGTATTTAAGTGTCTAAAGATAAACGGTAGTGTCATTGGTAAATATGGTGGTAGCTGGAGAATGTTGGTGTTTGTAAATATTAGTGTTCTGAGAACGCTGAATGTTGTAGTATAGCTGTGTCATAATGTTATTAGAGTTGGCTTTGGATTAAAGGAAGCAACCTTAGAAATAGTGTTAAATAATGAACAGAATGTGTTTATGTACGATGAGATGAACTGAACCTGGATCAAGGCTGATTACTGAGTGCTTCAAATTCAAACATACAGTACAGAAGGACAGTGAAAAACACTGAAGAGTGTTTGGACCGAAGAACAGATGGAGACGATGAATGAGGCTCCTTTTGAGACGAAAGGTTTCTGTGATGTTGCGCGGGCGAGAATTGTTTTGTGCTTTTAATTGGCTCGATGTGTAAAGCACAAACTTTAAACCTCCACTCAGAATTGCAAATCACTAACCACTTTGATGTCTTTGTCAAGACTTTATGACTAAGGAAAAATAAAAGCTTTGTCTCAATGCTGGCAAGTTTTCTTATTAGTGCTCGCTCTAATAAGTTAGGTTAGTTAAACTTTAAAGATCACATGGTCAGAACTACTGCAGCACAAAATGTAAATTAGAAAGGAAATAACTTTAATAATTGGCCAATTAGCATACGAGATTATTGCTGTAGTTAAATGAACACAGTGAAATCTTTACAGAGGACACAAAGGCACTGAATATATCTGACCTCTAGTTAGATCAGTTGGCTTTAAATTCATATATTAGATTTGAACAAACTCATCTGCATCTTACATTCATTAACATCCTCCTCAGAGTGCATTATGGGATATAACAGTTTCATATGAACACCATCAAAGACTTCTTTGCATTTCTAGCATTTGGGGCGTTTTGTAAAATGGCCGACCCTTTAATTAGAACACTATCTATACACGTACTTGGGTTTGGATCGGAGCCAAAACTTATTCACACGCATCAGCCTACGCCATCAGCTCAATGCAAAAGCTCAAAGAGAGAAAGAAAAAACATATTCAATGCAGGAAGAACTCAGGAGTGAAAGACGAGTGAAAAATGAAAGGATAAAATTGAGATTTGAAATGTCAGGGTTCTGAAGGTGCTCAATCTTATTAAAGTGCAGTTTGTCATTCAAACATGTAAAATAACTTTCCTCGTGAGTCAGTCAGAGTTTAATGTCACATTATTCTAGTCATGAAAAAACACCACCCGATCACAGACAGTCGGGGGCTCCATCCCTGAGCACATGGAAAGAGTGGGTTAAACAAGTTTTTTAACACTACTAAAGTTTAATATAGTTACTGGTGGACACTGGAAACTAGGGGACAGGGAAAGAGGACAATATTCATAAATGGGACGATGCAAAGCCTTAAACAGTCAAAAATAAGGAAATTTAAAAATAGTGAAACCGCTGGACCAGAACAGGAATTTAGGAAACGGAGACTTAAGAAATTTGTGAATTATAGGAAAGTGAACAATGAGGAGTAGCGAAAGATGAGGAATAGAGGAGAGAACGTACTGACGAAAAGTGGGGACTAGAGAATAATCATGACTAGAGGACAGGTGGAACTAAAGGACAGTGGGGACTAGAGAACACTGGGGGCCTGAGGACAGTGGGGGTCTGAGGACAGTGGGGACTAGAGGACAGTGCGGACTAGAGGACAGTGCGGACTAGAGGACAGTGCGGACTAGAGGACAGTGGGGACTAGAGGACAATGGGGACTAGAGGACAGTGGGGACTAGAGAACATCTCTCTCATGTGAAAAGGAGACTAATGGGCTGTTATATAAAATAACACAATTAACCATTCCTGAGTTTCCTGTGTGTGTGTGTGTGTGTGTGTGTGTGTGTGTGAGAGAGAGAGAGAGAGCGAGAGAGAAAGAGTGGGGCTGTAAATAGGATTGGAAGGCCAGTTGTAAGTGGGCCACATGTCACCAGGGATCTCAGATGTCAAACATGTGTAAACTTTGTGTGTTTATGTGGACATGTGTGTGTATGTGTGTGTTTATGCGGACATGTTTGTGTACGTGTGTGTTTATGTGGACATGTGTGTATATGTGTGTGTTTATGTGGACATGTGTGTGTACGTGTGTGTTTATGTGGACATGTGTGTATGTGTGTGTTTACTGTATGTGGACATGTGTGTGTACGTGTGTGTTTATGTGGACATTTTGTGTGTATGTGTGTGTTTATGTGGACAAGTGTGTGTATGTGTGTTTTATGTGGAAATGTGTGTGTACGTGTGTGTTTATGTGGACATATGTGTGTATGTGTATGTTTATGTGGACATGTGTGTGTATGTGTGTGTTTATGTGGACATGTGTGTGTATGTGTGTTTATGTGGAAATGTGTGTGTATGTGTGTGTTTATGTGGACATGTGTGTGTATGTGTGTGTTTATGTGGACATGTGTGTGTATGTGTGTGTTTATGTGGACATGTGTGTGTATGTGTGTTTATGTGGACATGTGTGTGTACGTGTGTGTTTATGTGGACATGTGTGTGTACGTGTATGTTTATGTGGACATGTGTGTATGTGTGTGTTTATGTGGACATGTGTGTGTATGTGTGTGTTTATGTGGACATGTGTGTGTATGTTTATGTGGACATGTGTATGTATGTGTGTGTTTATGTGGACATGTGTGTGTATGTGTGTGTTTATGTGTACGTGTGTGTACGTGTGTGTTTATGTGGACATATGTGTGTATGTGTGTGTTTATGTGGACATGTGTGTGTACGTGTGTGTTTATGTGGACATATGTGTGCATGTGTGTGTTTATGTGGACATGTGTGTGTACGTGTGTGTTTATGTGGACATGTGTGTGTATGTGTGTGTTTATGTGGACATGTGTGTGTATGTGTGCAAAGGCTGGTTGGCAAAACTAGGTTGGCAACTATTCCAACTAGGTCAGAGATCTCCATGGCAACAATTTGCCATAGTGATGGTTAATTGTTGCTAATTGTGTTACTACACACTTCAATTCACACAGTAACACACACTAACACAGTAATACACTAACACGCTAAAACAATGTAACACACTAACACACTGAAACACACTAATACACTGTAACACACTAACACACACGAACACACTAACACAATAATACACTGAAATACACAAAACACTCTGTAACACTGATAATGCACTGTAACACACACTAACACACATTAACACACTGTAACACAAACACACACTGACACACACTAATACACTGTAACACTAACACACTGTAACACTAATACAATAACAGTAACACACTAATAATACACTGTAACTCACTAATAATACACTGACACACACTAATACACTGTAACACTAACACACTGTAACACTAATACAATAACAGTAACACACTAATAATACACTGTAACTCACTAATAATACACTGATACACACTAATACACTGTAACACTAACACACTGTAACACTAATACAATAACAGTAACACACTAATAATACACTGTAACTCACTAATAATACACTGTAACACACTAATACACTGTAACACTAACACACTGTAACAGTAACACACTAATACACTGTAACACTAACACTCTGTAACACCAATACACCAACAGTATCACACTAATAATACACTGTAACTCACTAATAATACACTGTAACACACTAATAATACACTGTAACACTAACACACTGT
>NC_083475.1:22205682-22225682 GCF_030014155.1 Tachysurus vachellii
CTTTAACAGGTGATGTTAAAGCACAATAACATCCACACACTTTAACAGATGATGTTAAAGCACAATAACATCCACACACTTTAACAGATGATGTTAAAGCACAATAACATCCACACACTTTAACAGGTGATGTTAAAGCACAATAACATCCACACACTTTAACAGGTGATGTTAAAGCACAATAACATCCACACACTTTAACAGATGATGTTAAAGCACAATAACATCCACACACTTTAACAGATGATGTTAAAGCACAATAACATCCACACACTTTAACAGATGATGTTAAAGCACAATAACATCCACACACTTTAACAGATGATGTTAAAGCACAATAACATCCACACACTTTAACAGATGATGTTAAAGCACAATAACATCCACACACTTTAACAGATGATGTTAAAGCACAATAACATCCACACACTTTAACAGATGCAACACGACTCCTGTAAAGCTGAGATTACAAAACATTTTCCTCGTCCTTACAAACCTACCTTCTTATTCAAGTGGGATTTGTTCAGTAATGCAGTTTGGCCTTGGATTTGACTGGACAATTCAGACGGCTATTTAGTGAAACTGATCCTCGACTCTACTTGTTACAGCTCAGATTCACACGTCAGTGAAACACTCACCGGCCGCGATAAACACATCCACGGCTGACAGCAGGATTATCTGTTCCATTACGGTGTGGTTGATTACTGAGGGAACGTCAGGTCTACCCAAACACACACTTCCTTGGAGATAATTAGTTAGTTCTGACTGACATGCCACATTGCTTCAGTGACCAGGTGAGATCACTGCTCTCATTTGGTTCCTCACAATGTTTGGGGCAGTTGTGGCTCCAATGGTTAACACACTGGGTTGTTTATTTAAGGTTGGGATTCAAGCACCTGGACTGCTGAGATGTCACTGTTGGAGCCTCGAGCAAGGGCTTTAACCCTCTCTGCTCCAGGAGACTGTATCATGACTGACCTTGTGCTCTGGTCTCAACTTCCTCAGCTGGGATATACAGTATGAAGAAGAGAATTTTGCTGTGCTGTAATGTATATGTGACACATAAAAGCTTGTTCTTCCTCTTCTATCCTCTCAGGAAGGTTTCTGCTATTGATTTCTGTGATAACACGAGCAGCAACTAAAGAAAACACGCAGATGTCTCCAAAAATAATGAGACCTTGTGATTCTGTGTAAACTACAGACATCTCTGGCTAAAGGTTTGTGTGAATAGTCCTGTCCTTACATCCAGTTTACACCAGCAGAATCCAGCAGCGTTACCAGACCCTGCAGCGCCGACTCACGCAGAGGTTTAACAGTTGGAAAATCGTCCACAGAACAGAAAGAATTTCCACATAATATCACAGCAGTCCAGTCGGTTTGATTTACTATTCATCAGTGGAGCTGGAGGTGCTGAGAGACCTTATCAGGACAGTCCAGCTCCTGAGCCATGAAATCCCACAGGACACAAGCAGGTCATTCCAAGGTCATGGAATAGACAAGACGCCCTCTGGGCTCTGAGGAACACATATAAAGACGGCTTTCTGAGCGCTCTGATAACCTCCACAGGCATTTAAACCCCAGAACGTTCAGGACTCGCGGCCATGCTGTGCTTTGTGTGATGGGATTTTTTTTTTGTGCGTGTTGTTGCTATTGTGTGGGCTTTCAGTCACGACGGATGCTATCTGCTCCTGCTGACTAATTAAGCCCATGTGCTCTCGCTGTCATTTTAAGCCACTGAGATTTTTCAATCACTGTCCCAAAGGACCCCCAGAGCTCAGACTGGGTTTCATCCTGATACACACTAAACTTCAGCTTGTCAGTCAAAGTGGAAAGGTTTCAGACAAGCAACACGGGTGGCTGCTTAGCGGTTTCTCCTCACAAACATTACTCATCCTTTCAATATGCTGTAGTGTGTGTATCCTCTACGCCACTCTACACACACATTTACTCTGTACACACTTCAGACTGGAATGATCCAGTATTAACTAACGTAATACTGCCCCATGATGAGGAAACCTGGAGCTAACTGCATTCTGCAAACAACCAGATCATCACACACTATGATATAATAGTGAACACACCACTGTTAAAGGACAATGAAGTGCAAAACAATCACAGCCTATCAGAAGTGCTTCTGATGAACCCCAAATAAAGATCAGTCGTTTCTGTACAAATTTCAAGCTTTACATATTTCACCAAAAGAATGAAGCTAAAGATCTCACAAAGCATACGTGATACCTGACGTGTTGAAATAAATCATAAGGGAGAGGAGAATGAAAGAATTTCCATAACGCTCAATGTATCATGGAACAGTGAAAAGAACATCATGAACACGTAGAGGAACCAGATCAGCACAGCAACATCACTAACAACATGACGTCCCTCCAGCATTTATTACAGACAAACACATACCATGGAGACTGCTGAGAGACCTTCAGCAACACTAAAGGAGCTGCAGGAAAATCTGACATCTCATTCTTTACATGTCTGGGTGATGGGGTAAAACATCTAGACCATCAAAATCAACTACATCACGTTAAACCATGTTTGGATTTGATCTCATCAGACCATAAAACATTGTGCTGTTTAATAATTCCAAAAGGTATGTTCAGTGAAACAGACCACACATCACCAAAAGACCACCATCCCCCCAGTGCAGCAGGGGCGAGGTAACATCATTCTCTAAGGGTTTTAATCAGTCAGAACTGAGGCTTCTCAGGGATGGAATAATAAAGTTCTACAAAAGCAAGTTAAAAATCTTAAGGTGTGCTGAAGTTCACCTTTCATCACAAAAGCTCAAGTCGACCTCAGTACAGGAACGACTTCACCAACAGAAGATTGAGCCAGAGTTCAGACCTGAACATCTGTGTGGAGATGTAGCGAGCACAGAAGATGCTCTTTAAGCTTGATGGATATCAAATGATTTAACCAGAAAGAACGAGAGACCTCGAGACGATCGACTCGGTGGAATCACATTAAAAGCTGCTACAAAAGAGTGTTAGTATAGAGGTGTGTATACTTCTACAACCTCACTCACTCACTCATCTTCTACCGCTTATCTGAACTACCTCGGGTCACGGGGAGCCTGTGCCTATCTCAGGCGTCATCGGGCATCAAGGCAGGATACACCCTGGACGGAGTGCCAACCCATCACAGGGCACACACACTCTCATTCACTCACGCAATCACACACTACGGACAATTTTCCAGAGATGCCAATCAACCTACCATGCATGTCTTTGGACCGGGGGAGGAAACCGGAGTACCCGGAGGAAACCCCAGAGGCACGGGGAGAACATGCAAACTCCACACACACAAGGTGGAGGCGGGAATCGAACCCCCAACCCTGGAGGTGTGAGGCGAACGTGCTAACCACTAAGCCACCATGCCCCCCCACATCTACAACCTGGTTATTGTATTGTTTTTCTTTCATTCACTAAAAATGTGCTTTTTCTTTTATATGCTGTAATTTCACACGAAAGCTGGAAAAACCTCTAACAGAGTTTATGTTGGTTATTTTTGTTCCATCAGAAATGAATAAACATGCTGCAGGACTTTTCACTGGTTTCATTAGAACATGGTGTTTCTACCTGGACCTGATGTAGAAACACCAACATAGCTGTGATGTCACTGTGATGACACACTGTCATGTCACTATTAGTTATTAGTTAACTTAAAACTGTAGGTTTCACTGTCTGTTTGTACAAATGATCAGTTCACTTCTATTTTATTTGTATAGCTCTTTAAAAAATGAACATCGTCTCAAAGCAGCTTTACAGAACATAAGAAACATAATACAATAAATTTAATACAATACAAAAGTTCAAGATTAATATTAGACTTATATTTAAATGTGTTTGTATTTATCCCTAATGAACAAGCCTGAGGTGACTGAAGCGACTGTAAGAGGAAGGAACCTTGACAGGAACCCGACTTAAAAGTGAACCTCATCCTATTTTGGGTGACACTGGAGAGTGTGATTATAAATACACAGTCTGACAATTGTATACTGATGTGGAGGTTTTTGTCTTCAAAGACCACATGGAGTTCATATCTCCTCTTAGAAGGTCTGAATACTTTATAAAGCAGAGTCTAACTGGAGCTGGTAGATCTGTAGATGTCTCAGGATCCTCACAGAGTTGGCCTCGTCTCAGTGAAGGTCCAAAATCTTCATGTCATGGTACACAATCGGAGCTGGTACAATTTCTGGATGCCTCATGATGGTTAGAAAGAGAGAAGCAGTGGAGAGGAATATCCAAACATGTTCATAATATTAGCTAATACTAGATGTATTATGTGTACGTCTGACTAAAGAGATGAGTTTTTAATCTACATTTAAACTGAGAAAGTGTGTCTGAGCCCCGAACACTATCAGGAAGACTATTCCAGAGTTTGGGAGCTAAATAAGAAAACGCTCTACCACCTTTAGTAGACTTAGATATTCTGGGAACTACCAGAAGTCCTGAGTTTTGTGATCTCAGAGAGCGTGAAGGATTGTAACGTGTTAGAAGACTAGTTAGATACATGGGAGCTAAACCATTAAGAGCCTTGGATACACACGTGATACATACACATATGTGAATGTGATGTTGATTGTTATTTTATTCCTGTTCTTACAGCTAAACAGCCAGCCATCAATGACCAGTTGATTTACAACCCTAATGCCAGCATACAGAGCTACAATGGACCAGTCTCCATCCACTGGACCAACCTAGTGACTAATCCTGTACCACGTCATACTGCAAACCCTGAAAGCCCCAGCAGCTCAGCCTGAGCCGTCATGCACCAGGCTGTGGAATGAACATCTCCTGGATATCCAAACACCCAGGTCCATCACAGTCTTCAAGCTCAGCTTCTGTAAAAACATTCTACATAAATATAAATGATGCACTTCAAGCAGAATGGACGGCTATCTATAATCCTGGCAGTGCTGGAGTGTGTTGATAGCTATAGCCAGATCATTAGCATATAGAGCATCTGGGAATACGAATGTAAATATACACAAAGCTGTAAGTTTGACAACAGACTCAGAAACATTTCTGGACACCTTGGCTTCCTGCGAGGTTATGGTGCGATGTGTGAACAGGTATGAGAACACCAATGTATAGGATCAGTCTCTGATCCAGTGACAACTCTCAGACAGCTGTGACAATGGTACAGATGTAAAGAAGCACAGAATAGTGGAGGGTTTCAACATCGTCTGCTTGTTACAGATGAAGCTGGAGGACATCCTGGAGATTATCACCAAATCCACAGCTACAAAACCATTGCGGGAGACATTACTACAAATCTTATAGATTATTGGACATGCGCAGTCATTAGGATGAAGCAGGATAAGCGCACAAATGCTGCACGACTAATTGTGTAAAATGCTATGTCACATGTGTGCTTTCAGAGTCCAGTGGAATGATTCATGGACGATGTCTTTGTAGTGGAAACATCTCGTGTTCCATCTGGAGTGTTTAGGGACTGAAGGAGCTTTCTGTGTATTGATCACCCAAAGCAGAAAAACACTGGACACCATCAAACAAAGCACCAGGAGACGAGTCCCTGAAAGACTGCTCTGAAGCAGATGTGTGAACGAAACCAGCAGCCGCTCCACATTAATGTTTTCTGATCTTCATCTGATGCCTGGTTATGAGCCACAGCTGCATTATAACTGCACATCTGGGTGATTTGGCTTCATCTACAGAATATATGACCAAAAAAAAGTAATCAAAGATCTACTGGTGGAAATGGTGTGGATGAATGAGGCTCATTAAACAAGAAGGTCAGCGTTTGGTCGGAAAAATTAGCCATGAATGTTAGGAGACAATTAAAATGCATTTGAGTCAAGCAGTAGATGTCACTCAGACTGAGCAGTGAGGACAGAGAGGACAGTGAGGACCGTGAGGACAGAGAGGACCGTGAGGACAGAGAGGACAGTGAGGACCGTGAGGACAGTAAGGACAGTGAGGACCGTGAGGACAGAGAGGACCGTGAGGACAGTAAGGACAGTGAGGACCGTGAGGACAGAGAGGACAGTGAGGACAGAGAGGACAGTGAGGACCGTGAGGACCGTGAGGACAGTAAGGACAGTGAGGACCGTGAGGACAGAGAGGACAGTGAGGACAGTGAGGACAGTGAGGTGTTGACCTCGGAGTTCAGAAAGGTTTTTACGCATGTGTTTATGATGAGTTATGATACCATCAGGTGTTTAGGGGAAAGCTCCTGCATATCTGTATTAGTTATAATGCAGACGCTTGAAAATGTAGTTAAAAATGCCCCCCCTAGTGGCCTGGAGACCAGAAGGTTAAAGAAGGTTAGGATGATGGGTGGGAATAGCAGATCTTCTTCATGTGATTGAGCTGTGACACGGCTGAGTGTTCATTTTTATAAACTTATTATATAGTTTTTGTTGTTTTTTTTAAAGGACGGTCTTCAAAATTTCTGTCTCATTGACTAACTGGTCGCTCGGCTGCAGGAAACTGAAGAAAAGCTCTGATAAGCATAATTTAATTAGTGTGAAAGAGGAGAAATATCACACCGGACAGCCCTGTCCTCAGGTCCTGGAATCTGCCACACTAATTGTGATTCGTTGCTTGTGTTCGGCTAACAGAACATTGTGAACGCTGTGGTTTTTGTCCCTGTGTATGTGATGTGACACCTCATCGTGCTAATGTGTTCACTGTTTTTACAATGAATAAAAAATACCACATGCTGTACAAACACCTCTCAAAGAGAACGATCCACATGTAAATAATCCTGAATAACTCTACACCACATGTCAGGAGTCTTATGGTACATGTTACTGCAGCACTGAAAAGTCACCTGACATGCTGACTGAAGAGAAATCAGTAAATCTATGAAACATGCACAATTAACTGTGCTATATATAAAACTAGTGGGGGGCCACGGTGGCTTAGTGGTTAGCACGTTCACCTCACACCTCCAGGGTTGGGGGTTCGAGTCCTGCCTCCACCTTGTGTGTGTGGAGTTTGCATGTTCTCCCCGTGCCTCGGGGGTTTCCTCCGGGTACTCCGGTTTCCTCCCCCGGTCCAAAGACATGCATGGTAGGTTGATTGGCATCTCTGGAAAATTGTCCGTAGTGTGTGATTGCGTGAGTGAATGAGTGTGTGTGCCCTGTGATGGGTTGGCACTCCGTCCAGTGTGTATCCTGCCTTGATGCCCGATGACGCCTGAGATAGGCACAGGCTCCCCGTGACCCGAGGTAGTTCAGATAAGCGGTAGAAGATGAATGAATGAAAATATAAAACTATTGAACATAACGCTTTCGAGAAAAAAGCTGACTGAAATCACGCAGACTATAAATAAGAGGTTTGTGCTACTAAAATCACTGCCTTCAGACAGAATAAACCTTCAGATCTGAAACAACAAACTGCCAGTTACTGATCTGTACCCGTGTGAAACACTCGCACTGCCACAGGGACGATTTACACCAAGCTTTCAGGCAACATTACACTTAACCTTAACACTTAACCTGTACTATTCTGAACGAGAGTTCCTGATGAATTCTGGGAAATCTGAGTGACAGGGTGGTGTGATGATGCAGTGTTACCGTGACCCCCACACAGTCCATCATTTCACTAAAAGAGCAATCCCCAAGTGTTCTATTCCTTATATAAGACAGAACATTGTGTAGATTGTATTGATCTGCTGTTAGAGAGAATTCATCAACACCTGAGCACCAATCAGACTCCAGTGTATAATGGAATGCCAGTTTTTGACTACAACTAACAAATGTGAATAATATTTGATGCTAAACAAAGATGGATGTTTTCTTTAATGGAAATGAAGAGCAGATACAAGACGTCATTTCAGAGAGGATGCAGAAATCAATAACGTCACGGCAGGAAGCTAACAGAAAATAGACTGTGACATAAAGCTGAAGGATACTGTGTTTTTAGATGAATAATGTATGCTGGTTTGAGTTAAGCTGGGCTGAGCACCGAGCTCTCAATCTGAGCCGTAATTACATTAAATACTCACTTCTGGAACTCACCTGGACGCGTAGATTCGATACACACCTGGACACGTAGATACGATATGATACACACCTGGACACGTAGATACGATATGATACACACCTGGACACGTAGATACGATATGATACACACCTGGACGCATAGATACGATACACACCTGGACACGTAGATACGATATGATACACACCTGGACGTGTAGATACGATATGATACACACCTGGACACGTAGATACGATATGATACACACCTGGACGCATAGATACGATACACACCTGGACACGTAGATACGATATGATACACACCTGGATGCGTAGATACGATATGATACACACCTGGACGTGTAGATACGATATGATACACACCTGGACACGTAAATACGATATGATACACACCTGGACACTTAGATACGATATGATACACACCTGGACGCGTAGATACGATACACAACTGGACACGTAGATACGATATGATACACACCTGGACACGTAAATACGATATGATACACACCTGGACGCGTAGATACGATACACAACTGGACACGTAGATACGATATGATACACACCTGGACACGTAAATACGATATGATACACACCTGGACACTTAGATACGATATGATACACACCTGGACGCGTAGATACGATACACACCTGGACACGTAGATACGATATGATACACACCTGGACGCGTAGATACGATATGATACACACCTGGACGCGTAGATACGATATAATACACACCTGGACGTGTAGATACGATATGATACACACCTGGACGCATAGATACGATATGATACACGCCTGGACGCGTAGTTATGATATTATACACATACACAGACTAAGATGAATTTTAAGTGCGATTAAATAATTCTTCCTCTTCTCATGGTGACATTTAGGCTTTCAGAGCACTGTTTTGACTTCACTATCATCTTCATCATTTCTATTGGCTTCTTTTTTCTACAGAGGATGAATAGAGAAGCTCAGACACTTGCCTCATTCCTCATTCCAGAAAGCAGAAAGCAGCGAAAAAAGACTAAAAAAAAAAAGCCTCTGTGGGAGTCGGATTTGTGCAGAGAAACATTTAATCTCCTAACACTGCATATTAAAGAGAGGAAAAGGGATTTGAAGGACAATCCAAACATCAAACACTTGCCTTATGGAAAAAAACATGGATTCTTGTAAGTAAAAAGTGAGCACAGCTTCTATAACACAAATCAACCATAATCTGTAGGAGAGCAGACGCTATTTCTGTCTCTCTCCTCTGTGATTTCACACTAGCTGAGTTTTACTTAGCATTAGCAACATGCTGCTCAGTGAAGCGCCGTGACTAGCGTGTTGGATGACTCACCGCTGCCTCATCTGGACTCTGTGCAAGAAAAACTGCCACAGATATTTTGCACACATCAAAAGACAGGTTAAAGACTGCTCTTAGATTTATCCTGCATTCACACCACACCGGTGTGTCGGGGGAAAAGATCTTTATAATCATCCCACATTAAACAAACAAGGCTTACAGTCATGCCTCAGAGAATTGACCTTGCTGTGACCTTGACCCTGTTTAGATCAATCCCAGACTTTAATCAGCTCCATCTCTTGGTTACGATGATGATTTCATATCAGTCCTACAAACACACAGCTGTAGAGCATTCTCAGGAAAATACACAATGGTGGAGGTGTAATCATCATAAACACCATAAACATTAACCTTCAAGATGTTTTCACTGTGTTTGAAGATCCACTCTTTATAACAGTGCAGACTGAGCTAATAGTCTCCATCATATAACACCACCACACACCTTTAAACACCAAACACCCTCCAACAACATCTGATAGCATCAAACGCAATCAAACACCAAACACCATCCAACAACATCAGACACCAACATTCTTCCCCTTACAAACAAACATTTTCCATAAAACACCAACATCACTAACCCCTAATCACCATCAGAAAGCCTTAACACTCAATAAACACTAATCCTCCATTAAACACCAACACTCTTCATCAAATACTCAGATTAAATATTCTATTCTATTGTATGCACAACAAACACCAAACATGCACAACCACTATTCAACACTAACAATGTTCCTAAAACTCCTTTGAACCAAGAAAAATCATTTAACACCAAGAGTTTTTTTTTGAGTACTGTTAACTTTATTAATGCTGTCAGCACCAACAAACAGCAGCCAACGATATGTCCAATACTTTTCACTAATAAACACCATGAAGCATTCAACACTATCCAAGACCAACAGTTTCCCTCTAATACTATAATTTCTATCAACAGTATCATTATTATTAACATCCAACAGCCAATTAAACATCAAACACCATCAGACATCATCAAAGACCATTAAACATCAAACACCATCAGACATCATCAAAGACCATTAAACATCAAACATCATCAGACATCATCAAAGACCATTAAACATCAAACACCATCAGGCATCATCAAAGACCATTAAACATCAAACACCATCAGGCATCATCAAAGACCATTAACATCAAACACCCTCAGACATCATCAAAAGCCACTTTATGGAACATGACTCATTCTGAACAAAGAAAAACTTGAATCTAGGAGTTTAATACTCAGGGTTTTTGGTATTTGTTTTGGACTCTGCAGGCAGATCAGTCAGACTCGTGCTCAGACGTGATGCACACATCATGGAGCAGGCTGAAGAGTGCTCTTGCATTTATCCTGAAACAGTTTCCGCTACACTGCGGTGTCTAAAAGTGATTAAGGTCACCTTACTAACAGGGCTCTCGCTATCTCTGCTTCTTCAGCTCACCTTGTTTCCCTGCTGAGAAATCTGACAGTGTGTGCATGCTAGTGCTAGTTGTTGTTTAGCATTTGTGAATGCATGCTAGTTTAGCTTGGGAATTGATTGTATGCTAGTTTAGCTTGGGGAATGAGTGTATGCTAGTTTAGCTTGGGGATTGAGTGTATGCTAGTTTATCTTGGGGATTGAGTGTATGCTAGTTTAGCTTGGGGATTGATTGTATGCTAGTTTAGCTTGGGGATTGAGTGTATGCTAGTTTAGCTTGGGGATTGAGTGTATGCTAGTTTAGCTTGAGAATTGAGTGTATGCTAGTTTAGCTTGGGGATTGAGTGTATGCTAGTTTAGCTTGGGGATTGAGTGTATGCTAGTTTAGCTTGGGGATTGAGTGTATGCTAGTTTAGCTTGGGGAATGAGTGTATGCTAGTTTAGCTTGGGGAATGAGTGTATGCTAGTTTAGCTTGGGGATTGAGTGTATGCTAGTTTAGCTTGGGGAATGAGTGTATGCTAGTTTAGCTTGGGGATTGAGTGTATGCTAGTTTAGCTTGAGAATTGAGTGTATGCTAGTTTAGCTTGGGGATTGAGTGTATGCTAGTTTAGCTTGGGGATTGAGTGTATGCTAGTTTAGCTTGGGGATTGAGTGTATGCTAGTTTAGCTTGGGGATTGAGTGTATGCTAGTTTAGCTTGGGGATTGAGTGTTTGCTAGTTTAGCTTGGGGATTGAGTGTATGCTAGTTTAGCTTGGGGATTGAGTGTATGCTAGTTTAGCTTGGGGATTGAATGTATGCTAGTTTAGCTTGGGGATTGAATGTATGCTAGTTTAGCTTGGGGATTGAATGTATGCTAGTTTAGCTTGGGGAATGAGTGTATGCTAGTTTAGCTTGGGGAATGAGTGTATGCTAGTTTAGCTTGGGGATTGAGAAGTTTTTTTTTTGTTTTTTTTTTGCTGGTTTGCTACATTAACTGTGTGGTTTCTCAGAGTGCTGGGTTACTCAGTAATGGGTTTTGGGGTTATTGAGTGCCCTTTCTGCTAATGGATTTGAATTGAGCACACACTCTGTTGTTGGTTTTAATGGTTTAGAAGACATTTTTTCAACTGGTCTTGATTGTGAGGTTTGCTCAGGTTCTGCTTTTACTGCTCTCACTGATGGACAGTAATCTACAGCCTTGGGTATTGGTATGATGGACAGCTCCTGAGATCAATGCTAGCATCTGTTATAAAAAAGCCCCTGAGGCTGCTTGGCATTCATCATGAGCATGCTAGTGTGGAGTGTGAAGCGGCCTATGCCCACTGCTAAAAGATAAAATGGCCTTGCTGACTCATCCTCTGCTGCCTTTTCGGGGCCCTTTGGAGAATGAATGAGGTCTGAAAGCTCTTTTAAGAAGCCCAGGATTGGGGAGGTGACTCAGAAAACATACCCGATGACACTTTATTCGGATTTCTGCTCTTCGTCTGATGTTTTTGTACTGAAGTTCCGAAAGTGGTTTAAAAGATCAAACTAAGGATTATTCATTATTTATTGTTTTGCAGCAGGATGAAGTTCCTCCTGATACATTTCTCTGTAAATGATCGAACAGAATGTTTCTGAAGATTTCTGAATTCATTCTGCTGCTACCATGATGGGCTGCATCATCAGTAAAGATTAGTGAGAATCTTCCAGAAGCAGCCATGCAAGCCCAAGCCATGACACCACCATCAAATGTTCCATAGATCAGTTCATATGTTTTGGATCATGAGCAGATCCTTTCTTAGTCCACACTCTTCGTCACTTTGACTTCTCTGAAATTTCTGATCTGGTCTTCTGATTCTAAGAGAGATTTGGTATGGTCTGGATATTTCTGCTCTATAAATCTTCTTCAAAAAGTGTATCATGAGACCTTCTCCCGGCCCTCTGAAGGTTGTTGGTGTTCTCACAGTATTTCTCAGCTGTACTTCAGCTGCTGTTTTCTATGGCTAACCTGTTTATGTCTGCTTGTTGGAACACTAGTGCTCTCTTTCATCTTCATGTCAAGTGTTTGGATGACTTTCTCTCTTTTGATTTTTTCCTATAAACAGCTCTCTGCTCTTCATGAACAACAAATGCAGTCTTCACAGGTGAGGCCCAGAACACAAAGAGTATTCTTTTCGCGCTATAAATTGTTTATTCCATCAATATATCAGAACAAATCTGGGCAACAAGAAACACATGTTCCAATAAATTCACTTGAACACATCTAGATATAAACATCATTTCCCCATATTTATCTTTTGATTTTAAACCCAATTGTCATATTGGAGAATAGCAATATTAATAGAATTAGCCTTGTTGTTCCTTTACTTTTGGAGGAGAATGCATTTGTATGTTTATTTTTTTTTTTTGTAAATCCTTCCTGCAGAGCTGGAGATTCTGTGTGGATAAAGATCATGATACAGCGATGACACAGCAAACACACTCGCTGTACAGCTCACTGAATCTCCAACATGTTCCTGTCACCTCATGGCCTGCAGGAGCTGAACACAATTACTGTGTACAGCAAGCTGTCAGGTTTACCTCAGTGCACCGAGATGATGAAACTCTGATGGAGTGGGTACATTAACTGAAGCGCTCACTTCCTGATTGATTTGCTCACAACTTTAAATGATCTGTTTGACACCAACTCTTTTAGCTTGAGTATCTGAAAGTCTATCATCATTTTTTAAACTCAAGATACACAACTGCCAGATAGAAAAATCAACAAATAAAACTTTATTGTGTAAAACTTTTACAATAAAACTCATATGTCTAATAGCGAATGTGCTAAATAACAATATAAACGGTCTGCTGTACATTACTGATGGTGTTAGCATATTCTTATACAAATAAAACACTCTTCATCAAACACTACCATTCTCCAAAGGAGCACCAATCATTTCTATTAAACAAACAAACTCCAAAAAACACCAATATTTTTCACAAAATTCCAACAAACAACAATATTCTATCACAATCATCAAACAATAAACACCAGAATTTCCTATCAAAATGTCCAACCAACACCAATAAACAGCAGTGTTCTCCAAAACACAAGCGTTCCTAAAAGCATCAACATATTAATGAAATCTCTGTTCAGCACAAACATCAAACACCAACAAAAATTAAAGACCACAAACAAATACCAATGTGACCAATAAACCACCAAAATCTACCATTAAGTTGTTCCTGCAGCATTCTTCTTCAAACACTGTTATTTACACCAACAAACACCATACTAAAATCTTATCTAAGATCTTAGTGAGAAACATCATCTAAACCATCCAATATCACACCCACACCCACATCCTGTAGCGTTTACAAAATGCCATTAAAAACTCTAATGCAATCTTCAAATGGTATTAAACAGCAAACTCCATCCAACACCAGTGTGTATCTTCAAATATCTTCCCTGAAATACTGTTAAAAAACAAACACTACCAAACACCAAGGTTTTCCTTCTATTTCCATTCTATTAAACCATTCTAAATATCACCAAACACTACACCCACAAACACAAACCACAATGCAACACTTCTCATCTTTTAACTAACAAACATTCAAGTTTTCCCTGAAATTTAATTTCACAACAAACACTATTCATCACCAACAAAAACCATCTGATACCAAAAGTCTCCATCAAACACCAGTGTTCCTCTCCACACTCCATCATTCCTATGTTTTCTCTTGGGTTTATAATGCTCTCTAAATGAACCAGTGAGTGACCTGACTCATTGTTTGGGAGGGAGAATGTTCTAGAAATTGACCACGATAC
The DNA here is from genome assembly GCF_030014155.1 of Tachysurus vachellii. NCBI lineage: Eukaryota > Metazoa > Chordata > Actinopteri > Siluriformes > Bagridae > Tachysurus > Tachysurus vachellii. The sequence continues at coordinate 22,220,216 of NC_083475.1, forward strand.
CTGGGTTTTGTTGCTGTTTGTTTGTGCTCTGTTACTAATGGACTCTCTAATGTACTCTTTAATAGGCTGAATTTGGACTCTCGGTCTTCATTTGCATGAGTGATGAGTCACTGATGGTCTCGTCTTTTTTTCTGTCTTCCATTATGCAAATAGTTTATTATGTAAGTTTGAACATTTCAGAGATTTGACGTGTTTTCACATGTTAAAGTTTGAATATTTTAATGAGAAACTCATCCTTCATCCTGCTCTGACATTAACATCGAGGAGGAAATGTTCAGGGTCCAACTTGTAATCTCCAGATAATATCCTCACTGGATGCATTAGATATTCATGTCAGTGTTGTGAGATGTCCATGATGACTTATTAACAGAATAATAGGTAAATTCGGGGAGGCGTGAATGAAGAGACATCACGGATGTGAAATTGGTTCTAGTGTAACGTGGAGTCGTGTTGGAGTTTGATGATTACAGAATTAGGGAGGAAATGAAATAGAGTAATGTGCAGGATTAAAAGAGGAACATCGAGCATGGCCTGTCTCTTTAGATGGATAAACAAGGAGGGTAAAAATAAATAAATAATACATCTTTATCTGCACTGAGAATTAGAATGAAGAAGTGTGTTTAGCAAGGCTAATACGATAGAGGGAATGAAAGAGGCTCCTAAAAGCTCCCATACAGTGCATCTAATGTACTCTGAAGAGAGGAGATAGAATGCCTGGTATAGCACTGAAGATGAGGCTAATTCCTGCAATGAGCCCCATAAGAGCCTCGCTATACCCCTGATGCACTATTTCCATTTCCGTTATTATTAGCCTTCACAGCTTGCAGCTATTTGGAGTTTAAATTTGTTTCTTCTGTTTGGAAAGCTGAAGATTGTCCATGGAAGTGTTGGAGCACAGATGGGCTTCATTCCGTCTCTGTTCCTCTGATTGTTCACTGTTGAGGATCTGCTTTGCATAACAATCCCAGCTCGTTTCACCGAGCTACTCGAGGCCTGCCTGTTTCCCCCGACGGGAGCTCTGATTAGCAGTAATTGGTTGAATGGCTTGTCAATCAAAGCGGTCGCCAGGGAGACCACCACAAGGTGACCTCGCTTCCATGTGAATTTATGACAGTTTCCTTTTAGGACGAGGTTGAGTGTGTTTTATTAATTCAGCAGGGAAGCAATTAATAAAGAACAATGAGTGATGCAGAAGGCAGCAGGAAGTTGAGTCAATTGCTCATGCTCAAACTTATTTCCCACAATTCCCTTGGGCTGCTGGGGCATTTCCACCTTGCAATGAAACTGTACATACTACACAACCATCACTAACCTAAATACTCTACACACAACCTACACAACCTACCCCTAGTGCACTACACATCCCGCTACAATCTACACTTTGCACTTTCCCCCAACCTGCACCCAACATACCCCTAATACATTTTATATATACAGTTGGATTCCATGACAGGAGCATTTTCAGGAGCAAAGGAATGTTTGTGACATTTTACTGGAGGAACTTTAATTCCAGGAGCTATTACCTTAAGAGTAGGTAATTTTGTGCAATCCAGAGACTAATGGGGTGAATCACCAGTCTGATGGGTCAAATAAAGACATAAAGACAGCGCTTGGTCATGATTTACAGAATAAACAACCCAGTTAAATCAGAACCAGACCTCCTGCAGGAACAGTGGGGTTTGAAGTTCTACTCTGAACTTGTCCCTTCCTACTGTACCTCGGACAACTTAACATTTTTAGTGAGCTAGATAAGTAGATTAATAAACCAGGGCCTTTTATACTTCATGTCCAGGGGCTCTGGGAATCTTTTATCTCGTCATTTCTGATAGATAACACAAACTTGTAGTAACATAAGTCAGTCTCAGTGTTTATGCAAGTCAAGACAGATTGGTATCTCATTACAGAATGGTCAATCAACCCTCTCCTTCTGCTTCTGGAACCTTTCAGTTTGGTAAGAAAGTGTTTGAGGAAGTCCTGAGGTAGAGTAGGAGAAACCTCTACACCTGACCTCTGAACTAGCTTTTTTTCCTACCATAATATCTTTCTAGCTATCTAGCTAACTAGATAAGTAGATAGACGGTAAATAAAACAGTTCCTCTGGGTGGCATTTTTGTGTTAAGTTCAGGGATTAGCGTTAATATCACTAAATTAGCAGGTCAGGATTACATCTCTTAGATTGACCTGTATCTTCTTCACTCTATCCCCCATGGCTCTGGGTTTGAACAGGATTGGCCTTTTGTGTCTCTCCAGTAAACACTAGCTTGACGCAGCTGTGTTTATGCCAGCGCACATTCTGGATTATCTGCTGGAGAAATCTAAGAGGATTTGCAGGTCTGAAATCAGTGATAATACACAGGCACCACAGCAGGGCTTCAGCAGACTTACAGCAGAATTACAGACAGCACCGGAAAATTCAGAGCCGTTTTTTTTTTCAGGGTGCTTTACAGCAAAAAAAAAAAAAAAAAAAAAAAAAACAGGATTAAAATGCAATTAGCCGCACGGTGGGTGATTAATATAGCGGGTAATGGGATGGGGCTTGTGTTTGGGTTTTTTATTTTTTGGGAGCAGAGCGAGAGACGATGCACCGAGTTCATAAATCACATGTGACAGATGTGAGATCTGAAGATCTATTTATCATGACAGAGAGAGACAGAAACACTCCACACTTCTCTGCTCATGTATGACATCACTTCCTGTACACTGCAGTCACTAATTAGCTCCATGTAGATTAGATATCAGGATCTGTTCAGGGGAAACCGTGTGTTATTCCACCATGACACCTTAGATATAGGCAGTCTGGCATGCTAATTAGCCTGTATGCTAGTTTTGGAGACCAGACTTCATTAATGCTAACACTTTGTTTGATGTAGTTAAAACAACTACAGACATCTTGTAGAACCTAAACAAGTAATAAACAGCAAGCAGAACATGGAAACAGCTCCGTCTGCCATTTTATCTGTAATATTTATGTCTATCAATAAAGGTACTTACAGAACTTACAATAAAGGTACTTACAGAACTTACAATAAAGGTACTTACAGAACTTACAATAAAAGGTACTTACAGAACTTACAATAAAGGTACTTACAAAACTTACAATAAAAGGTACTTACAGAACTTACAATAAAAGGTACTTACAGAACTTACAATAAAGGTACTTACAGAACTTACAATAAAAGGTACTTACAGAACTTACAATAAAGGTACTTACAGAACTTACAATAAAGGTACTTACAGAACTTACAATAAAAGGTACTTACAGAACTTACAATAAAAGGTACTTACAGAACTTAACGCTTTTCATCCACTTTGGTGCTTTGCTTGTAATCAACAGGACAAACTGTGAGAGAGAAAAAGAGAGATGTTAAAATAATATATAAATCTGATAGAGTCTGAGGCGTGGCCTCTGTGTGTGTCCTGTCAGTCAAATACAAGAAGGCGTGGCCTCTGTGTGTGTCCTGTCAGTCAAATACCATGACGCGTGGCCTCTGTGTGTGTCCTCTCAGTCAAATACAAGGAAGCGTGGCCTCTGTGTGTGTCCTGTCAGTCAAATACAAGGAGGCGTGGCCTCTGTGTGTGTCCTGTCAGTCAAATACAAGGAGGCGTGGCCTCTGTGTGTGTCCTGTATGTTTCCTGTCAATCAAATACAATCAGGCATGGCCTCTGTGTCTATACACTGTCAATCACATTGAAGGAGGCATGTCCTCTGTTTCTGTGTCCTGTCAGTCACATTGAAGGAGGCGTGGCCTCTGTTTCTGTGTCCGTCACATTGAAGGAGGCGTGGCCTCTGTGTCTATATACTGTCAATCACATTGAAGAAGGCGTGGCCTCTGTTTCTGTGCCCTGTCAGTCACATTGAAGGAGGCGTGGCCTTTGTGTCTTACAATCACAGCTGGTTAACATGATCTGTAAATGAAGGCATCACTAACACAAATACAGTTTGATCCAGCAGAATTTGTATCTGAAAAGTTCATGCATGTCCCTGAACAGTGCAGAAAATGTCGCCCTAATCCAAGATTTCAATTAGAGATGTTTTGAATAACAGGCAGAATGTTGCCCTGAGGCACGAGTGTAAAGTGAGCTAATATGTTCATTAATTAACACAGCACTAAATACCAGCCTATTTAAAAAAGGTAAATTATATTAAGTTCCTCAAACTGAATGTCCATCCAGACAGAAAAATCCATTCAGATTAAATGAGAGACAGAAATGGGTTTGTGCTCCTGAGAGTTTAATAGTAAAAGTTAATTATACACGACTTAAAACAGAAATGTGTGATTTTAAAAAACACATAGGACATACTGTATGTACCACAGGAGAGGAAAGAATGACATCAGGAGCAAGAATGTTTATTACTGTCGCAGATATTCAGGGTGAGTGTTAGTGCACTGCGGACACATTCACATATTTATATTAAAGCAGTGTTTTTTAATAGTGTATATTTATATTAAGGCGTGTATAGAGGCAGTAGTGGTTGTTGGTGTCTAAGGCGTGTATAGAGGCAGTAGTGGTTGTTGGTGTCTAAGGTGTGTATAGAGGCAGTAGAGGTTGTTGGTGTCTAAGGTGTGTATAGAGGCAGTAGAGGTGGTTGGTGTCTAAGGTGTGTATAGAGGCAGTAGTGGTTGTTGGTGTCTAAGGCGTGTATAGAGGCAGTAGAGGTTGTTGGTGTCTAAGGCGTGTATAGAGGCAGTAGAGGTTGTTGGTGTCTAAGGCGTGTATAGAGGCAGTAGTGGTTGTTGGTGTCTAAGGCGTGTATAGAGGCAGTAGTGGTTGTTGGTGTCTAAGGCGTGTATAGAGGCAGTAGAGGTTGTTGGTGTCTAAGGCGTGTATAGAGGCAGTAGAGGTTGTTGGTGTCTAAGGCGTGTATAGAGGCAGTAGAGGTTGTTGGTGTCTAAGGCGTGTATAGAGGCAGTAGTGGTTGTTGGTGTCTAAGGCGTGTATAGAGGCAGTAGAGGTTGTTGGTGTCTAAGGCGTGTATAGAGGCAGTAGAGGTTGTTGGTGTCTAAGGCGTGTATAGAGGCAGTAGTGGTTGTTGGTGTCTAAGGCGTGTATAGAGGCAGTAGAGGTTGTTGGTGTCTAAGGCGTGTATAGAGGCAGTAGAGGTTGTTGGTGTCTAAGGCGTGTATAGAGGCAGTAGTGGTTGTTGGTGTCTAAGGCGTGTATAGAGGCAGTAGAGGTTGTTGGTGTCTAAGGCGTGTATAGAGGCAGTAGAGGTTGTTGGTGTCTAAGGCGTGTATAGAGGCAGTAGAGGTTGTTGGTGTCTAAGGCGTGTATAGAGGCAGTAGAGGTTGTTGGTGTCTAAGGCGTGTATAGAGGCAGTAGAGGTTGTTGGTGTCTAAGGCGTGTATAGAGGCAGTAGAGGTTGTTGGTGTCTAAGGCGTGTATAGAGGCAGTAGAGGTTGTTGGTGTCTAAGGCGTGTATAGAGGCAGTAGAGGTTGTTGGTGTCTAAGGCGTGTATAGAGGCAG
>NC_083475.1:22230682-22280682 GCF_030014155.1 Tachysurus vachellii
ATGACCCCACATGTTCCCCCACCCATAACCCCACCGGATCCCCCTCCTATTATCCCACCTGTTCCCCCTTCTATTACCCCACCTGTTCCCCCTCCTATAACCCCACCTGTTCCCCCTTCTATTACCCCACCTGTTCCCCCTTCTATTAACCCACCTGTTCCCCCTCCTATAATCTTTCCTATAACCCCACCTTTAACCCCACCTGTAACCCCTCCTATAACCCCACCTGTAACCCCTCCTATAACATCTCCTATAAACCCTCCTATAACCCCACCTGTAACCCCTCCTATAACCCCTCTTATAATCCCACCTATAACCCCACCTGTAATCCCACCTGTAACCCCTCCTATAACCCCTCTTATAATCCCACCTGTAACCCCTCCTATAACCCCTCCTATAATCCCACCTGTAACCCCACCTATAACCCCACCTATAACCCCACCTGTTCCCCCTCACCATGACCATGTTAAAATACTGCCTTCTTATTGGTTGGCTGAAGTGTGATAAGCGTATTAACATTGAGTATTTCTCTATATAAATATAATACACACATATTGTGAATGATATTTGTCCTTCACTTCATTGTAACCATGACAACGATAGTTAATGTGTTTAAATTAGGACTGTATCCTTCAAAGTGTCACAGTTAAATGTTAATATTCATTCATTCATTCATTCACTCACTCATCTTCTACCGCTTATCCGAACTACCTCGGGTCACGGGGAGCCTGTGCCTATCTCAGGCATCATCGGGCATCAAGGCAGGATACACCCTGGACGGAGTGCCAACCCATCGCAGGTCACACACACACACTCATTCACTCACGCAATCGCACACTAGGGACAATTTTTCCAGAGATGCCAATCAACCTACCATGCATGTCTTTGGAGGAAACCGGAGTACCCAGAGGAAACCCCCGAGGCACGGGGAGAACATGCAAACTCCACACACACAAGGTGGAGGCGGGAATCGAACCCCGACCCTGGAGGTGTGAGGCGAACGTGCTAACCACTAAGCCACCGTGACCCCTATTCCAATTCAGTTAATAAATAATAAACTACAACAACACAACAAGGTAAGAACACTCGTCACACTGTCAAGGGTCTGTAACCATAGCAACATAGCCAACGATGTCAGAGACAGAGACAGAGAGACAGAGACAGAGAGAGAGAGAGAGACAGAGAGAGAGAGACAGAGAAAGACAGAGAGATAACGATGCTAGTCCTTTGATATGGGAAACTCATCAGGTATTGTTTATGCAGTGGTGTTTAGTTAAGGTGTGCAATCCTGCTGTAGTGTTCAGCAGTGTGTCCTCTGGTCACACTGCTGTAGTGTTCAGCAGTGTGTCCTCTGGTCACACTGCTGTAGTGTTCAGCAGTGTGTCCTCTGGTCACACTGCTGTAGTGTTCAGCAGTGTGTCCTCTGGTCACACTGCTGTAGTGTTCAGCAGTGTGTCCTCTGGTCACACTGCTGTAGTGTTCAGCAGTGTGTCCTCTGGTCACACTGCTGTAGTGTTCAGCAGTGTGTCCTCTGGTCACTCTTCTGTAGTGTTCAGCAGTGTGTCCTCTGGTCACACGTCATCTCTCCAGTTCTTTCTTTCCACAAACTCTCGCTCAAAGTCAAATCCAAATAACAGAAGGGTTATGAAACATGTAATCACTCTGAAGAGCTTGGGCACTCATCCCCCCGCTGGAGAACTTGTTCTTTCTCTTCTCTCTGACATTTTCTATTCACTATCACACACTGATACAGCCTGTGATCCACTCATGACTCAGCAGCACTTTTCCCTGACAAAAGCCGCATGCCAGAGCTTTCAAACTGCATACATGGCCTTGGTATTGTGCTAAAGGCTAAATGCTAATGACTACAGCGTGACTCAAAGCACGCAGCCCGAGCTGTAAGGAAGAAGGACAACACTGTAGGGTTGTGTGTGGATTCACCGAGGATGAAGATCTGTTTAATGCACAGGATAAAGTCGTAATTAAACAAATAGAAACAAGAGCAGAGCCAATGAGAAGAGCAGATGGCAGAACGGCTTTAAACCACTTAGCCGTATGTCCGAATCGCACCCTGCTTACTACACAACACACTGTGCTGGCTGCGTCTGTGTGTGTGTGTGTGTGTGTGTGTGTGTGTAAAATTGCATTGCATGCAGTGGTCTGCATAAGTAAGTACACCCTCATTTTATGTCATGCATGTATGCAAACACAGACAAAAAGGTCATAAATACTGACAGGAGGAGAAAGTCAACAAATTACTAAAAAAGACATTACAGTTGCATAAGTATTCACACCCCTACTCTAAACATCGAATTCTTTTATACAGTCAACCTTCATGTGGATTTAAAATTTTAGGTTTCCAGAAAGGAAGGAAGAAGGAAAGGAAGATACAATCTGTTTCGCCTCTTCTATGTCTTTTCTTTCTTTTCTTTCTCTCTTTTTTGTTTGCTTGTTTTTTGTAATTTTTCTTTTCTTTCTTTTGTCTTCTTTATTCCTTTTGTTTCAAATATTTTCTTTCTTGAGGAGAGAAAATAAAACGGTCCCATGATCGAGCCCTGCCCCATTCACACTCTCTGTGTAGTTGGATCTCGTGACTGCTTTCACACAAGCTGCTGAAGTTCATTCCCTAAAGAGCTTTTGTGGTTTATTGTGTGAAAAAAACTCTCTAAACTGTCTGTTTGTTCTCTCTCACTGAAACGTGAGCCGTAAACGAGTGCGTGGCTTCGTTAGCTGAAGGTGGAGGGCGGAGAGTGAGGGAGGAATCGCATAAACAAACCCAGCCGGGCGACTCGAAAGCTCCAAATCATCGCTCTAACAGAAGTGAACAACAGCCTCAGCCATTTGACAGAATCCTCCTCCATGTGTTTTACATTTCCTGTCCTGTCTCATCCTCCTTCCTGTTTCTCTATCTGATCCTCTTTCTATTCACTCAGATATCTGTCTATCCCTTCCTTCTCTCTATTCTACAAATATCTACTTTCTTCTCCTGCTATATGTCAGCATGTATGCTTTCTTCATCCATTTGTCCATCAACCAATTCATCCATCCATCCATCCATCCATCCATCTTTCTACCTATCCCTCTGAGTTCCTTCTATCCATCCATTCTTCCATAACATCTACCTATTCATCTGTCCATTTATCAGTCAGAAATTCTTAATTCTATAATAATTTATAATCAGAACACACACACACACACACACACACACACACACACACACACTACATGCTTGTAAAAAGTTTACAGATAATTTTCAACTTTCTGTTTCAGTTGTAATAATGTCATACTGTCTATGATTGTGTATGTGACAATTTTTTTAAGATGGTTTAATAATTATTAGAAGATATCATTTGTATTATTTGGGGGTGGGCACGCTGGCTTAGTGGTTAACACGTTCTCCTCACACCTCCAGGGTTGGGGGTTCAATTCCCGCCTCTGCCTTGTGTGTGTGGAGTTTGCATGTTCTCCCCGTGCCTCGGGGGTTTCCTCCGGGTACTCCGGTTTCCTCCCCCGGTCCAAAGACATGCATGGTAGGTTGATTGGCATCTTTGTAAAATTGTCTGTAGTGTGTGATTGCGTGAGTGAATGAGAGTGTGTGTGTGTGTGTGTGTGTGTGTGTGTGTGTGTGTGTGTGTGTGTGTGTGTGTGTGTGTGTGCCCTGCGATGGGTTGGCACTCCGTCCAGGGTGTATCCTGCCTTGATGCCCGATGACGCCTGAGATAGGCACAGGCTCCCCGTGACCCGAGGTAGTTCGGATAAGCGGTAGAAGATGAATGAGTGAGTGAATTATTTGGGGTCACATGCAGTTATTAAGTAATAAAAACCTCTGAACATTGTGATGTCTTTGATAATAATATGTGCATGAAAGAGATATGAAATAGATCCAGTTCTTGAGATCAGACGGATGTGAGATTGATGGACAGGTGAGATGGCAGACGAGTGCGATGCGTAAATTAATGCTTTAGGATCTTAACATTTTTGGAGTAAAAGGGCAAAAAGATCATTAGCTCATCACTCCTGGACCTGCAGACAGCACCGCTCCCAGAATGATCTTAATTGCTGAAGAAGTTGGAAAAGATGTAAAGAAACTTTGTGACCTTTGACACGCTTTATGATGTAAGTTCCTGTAACTGTCATAACAGCCCATTGTCTCATGCTAATGGCTCCACAGTCTGCTGTATTCAAATCCATCTCAATTTTCTGTCATGTTCCGGAGTGACAAGTGTGTTTCATGAAGCACTACTGTGTGTGTGTGTGTGTGTGTGTGTGTGTGTGTCAGGAATGCGAGTCGTATCCGTCATTAATGAGCCGTCAGCGTTTACCTGTCACTGTAACATATCTACAGAACTCACTCACGCTGGAATCTCTTCAGGAACAAAAGCCTGTGCTGTAAGTAGCATCTGTAACGAGGTTCATCTGTGTTTGTGTAACTAAAGCAACGCTGCTGAACCCTGGACTCTGATTGGTGCTCAGGTGTTAATTCATTTTCAACAGCTGCTCTGACAGGAGGTTTATATTAATGCACTAGGTTTCTATAACGACAGCTCGTTCACAGCGACGTGTACAGTGCATTCTCAGCATAAAGAGATGTGTGTAACGAATGACCTGTAAGGAGAAATGTGTTAGTGTATTGTGTGGTGAAGGAGTCTCCAGTGTCAGTGCTTTGTAACAGTCAGACTTTAAGACAGTTGTATTAACATATAACTCTCACCTCAGTGTTAGATTTACTGAGTGATGTCACTAGTTTATTCTTTTATATTTACATTTCTGGCATTAAGCAGACAACCTTATCAAATTCATTTTAATTTACGTAGTCTGTCTTTAGTCATCTCATGTTTATTCATTGCAGTGTTACTCAGGGAAATGTGCACAACATGGTACAACACGGATGTAATAGGTGTCACACTCTAACGTCAAATATAATACAAATATATTCAATATGAACTAATCATTTTATCATTAGTGATCTTTCAGTGATCTTTAAGTAAGTGATGTTTCAGTAGTGATATTTCAGTAGTGACGCTTCAGTCGTGATGTTTCAGTAGTGATATTTCAGTAGCCATGCTTCAGAAGTAATGTTTCAGTAGTGATGTTTCATTAGTAATGTTTCAGTAGTGATGCTTCAGTAGTGATGTTTTAGTAAGTGATTCTTCAGTAGTGATGTTTCAGTAGTAATGGTTCAGTAGTGATGTTTCATTAGTAATGTTTCAGTAGTGATGTTTCATTAGTAATGTTTCAGTAGTGATGTTTCAGTAGTGATGTTTCAGTAGTGATGTTTCAGTAGTGATGTTTCATTAGTAATGTTTTAGTAAGTGATATTTTAGTAAGTGATATTTTAGTAGTGATGTTTTAGTAAGTAATGTTTCAGTAGTGATGTTTTAGTAAGTTATGTTTTAGTAGTGATGTTTTAGTAAGTAATGTTTCAGTAGTGATGTTTTAGTAAGTGATGTTTCAGTAGTGATGTTTAAGTAGTGATGCTTCAGTAGTGATATTTCAGTAGTGATGCTCCAGTAGTGATGTTTCAGTAGTGATGTTTCAGTCGTGATGTTTCAGTAGTGATGCTTCAGTAGTGATGTTTCAGTAGTAATGTTTCAGTAGTGATATTTCAGTAGTGATATTTCAGTAGTGATGCTCCAGTAGTGATGTTTCAGTAGTGATGTTTCAGCAGTGATGTTTCAGTAGTAATGATTCAGTAGTGATGTTTCAGTAAGTGATGTTTCAGTAGTGATGTTTCAGTAGTGATGTTTCAGTAGTGATGTTTCAGTAGTAATGTTTCAGTAGTGATGTTTCAGTAGTGATGTTTCAGTGGTGATGTTTTAGTAAATGATGTTTCAGTAGTAATGTTTCAGTAGTGATGTTTCAGTGGTGATGTTTTAGTAAATGATGTTTCAGTAGTAATGTTTCAGTAGTGATGTTTCAGTAGTGATGTTTCAGTAGTGATGTTTCAGTGGTAATGTTTCAGTAGTGATGTTTCAGTAGTAATGTTTCAGTAGTGATGTTTCAGTAGTGATTTTTTAGTAAGTGATGTTTTAGTAAATGATGTTTCAGCAGTGATGTTTCAGTAGTAATGATTCAGTAGTGATGTTTCAGTAGTAATGATTCAGTAGTGATGTTTCAGTAAGTGATGTTTCAGTAGTGATGTTTCAGTAGTGATGTTTCAGTAGTGATGTTTCAGTAGTAATGTTTCAGTAGTGATGTTTCAGTAGTGAAGTTTCAGTAGTGATGTTTCAGTAGTGATGTTTCAGTGGTAATGTTTCAGTAGTGATGTTTCAGTAGTAATGTTTCAGTAGTGATGTTTCAGTAGTGATTTTTTAGTAAGTGATGTTTCAGTAGTGATGTTTTAGTAAATGATGTTTCAGCAGTGATGTTTCAGTAGTAATGTTTCAGTAGTGATGTTTCAGTAAGTGATGTTTCAGTAGTAATGTTTCAATAGTGATGTTTCAGTAGTGATGTTTTAGTAAATGATGTTTCAGTAGTGATGTTTCAGTAGTAATGATTCAGTAGTGATGTTTCAGTAAGTGATGTTTCAGTAGTAATGTTTCAGTAAGTGATGTTTCAGTAGTAATGTTTCGGTAGTGATGTTTCAGTAGTGATGTTTCAGTAGTAATGATTCAGTAGTAATGTTTTAGTAAATGATGTTTTAGTAAATGATGTTTCAGTAGTGATATTTCAGTAGTAATGTTTCAGTAGTGATGTTTCAGTAGTGATGTTTCAGTGGTGATGTTTTAGTAAATGATGTTTCAGTAGTAATGTTTCAGTATTGATGTTTCAGTGGTGATGTTTTAGTAAATGATGTTTCAGTAGTGATGTTTCAGTGGTAATGTTTCAGTAGTGATGTTTCAGTAAGTGATGTTTCAGTAGTAATGTTTCAGTAGTGATGTTTCAGTAAGTGATGTTTCAGTAGTAATGTTTCAATAGTGATGTTTCAGTAGTGATGTTTTAGTAAATGATGTTTCAGTAGTGATGTTTCAGTAGTAATGATTCAGTAGTAATGTTTCAGTAGTGATGTTTCAGTAGTGATGTTTCAGTAGTAATGTTTCAGTAGTGATGTTTCAGTAGTGATGTTTTAGTAAGTGATGTTTCAGTAGTGATGTTTTAGTAGTGATGTTTCAGCAGTGATGTTTCAGTAGTAATGATTCAGTAGTGATGTTTCAGTAAGTGATGTTTCAGTAGTGATGTTTTAGTAAATGATGTTTCAGTAAGTGATGTTTCAGTAGTAATGTTTCAGTAGTGATGTTTCAGTAAGTGATGTTTCAGTAGTAATGTTTCAATAGTGATGTTTCAGTAGTGATGTTTTAGTAAATGATGTTTCAGTAGTGATGTTTCAGTAGTAATGATTCAGTAGTGATGTTTCAGTAAGTGATGTTTCAGTAGTAATGTTTCGGTAGTGATGTTTCAGTAGTGATGTTTCAGTAGTAATGATTCAGTAGTGATGTTTCAGTAAGTGATGTTTCAGTAGTAATGTTTCAGTAGTGATGTTTCAGTAAGTGATGTTTCAGTAGTAATGTTTCAGTAGTAATGTTTTAGTAAATGATGTTTCAGTAGTGATGTTTCAGTAGTAATGTTTCAGTAGTGATGTTTCAGTAGTAATGATTCAGTAGTAATGTTTTAGTAAATGATGTTTTAGTAAATGATGTTTCAGTAGTGATATTTCAGTAGTAATGTTTCAGAAGTGATGTTTCAGTAGTGATATTTTGGCTCAGGTGTGCTCTGTGTGTGGAGGGCTTTAGGACCGAGTGCAGCACTAAACCATCTGTCTGTATACATTTCTCAGTGGGGTGAAAGTTAGAGGAAGAAACTTTGCAACACTAGAAAACATGTTCAGGCTCCTGAGGATGAGACTCACACTGAGTTACATATTGTGTTTTTAAAACACGTTTATCGACGTCTCCTCTGATTTTCCTCCCAACTGATTTGCTTTTGTCACCAGAAGGGCAAAGATTTCCACAAAACACAATTGTTCTGACTCAGAGCATTGATGTTGTAAGATGGGAATAAAATTAGCTTTATTGTTGACCAACAATCAGTTTGTACATTACTCACACAGGCACAGCAGCTTGTTCTCCATTTTATATTCAATCCTTTTTTTAAACAAACCAGAAATGTTATTCAGTTTTAATATATTTATTGAATTCTTTTTCTTTTCTTTTTTCTCTTTAATAATCCAGAAATTATATAAATATTGCAGTGTTGGAATGAAAGGAATGCTCTTTCATTATATGTATGCTATTAAATATAATTTATTTATTCAGTTATTTATTCCATTTTTATTTTTATGATTATACTTTATTTTTTACAAAAACAATTTATTAATTAATTATAATAATCAATTTATTCATTAAGATTTTTTTTTTCTGATTTCTTCGCTTCCTCTCTTTTGTGCATCTTTAATAACAAATGTATTTAATTAAATAATAAATGTTTATGTAACTGTGAATGAAATCTTCAGCTTATTCCACATGTTTCCAGCTTCCCTCGACATCAGCATCATCAACAGCTTCAGCGCATTTTCATAAACTTCCTGCATCACTAACAAAATGCTGCGCTACCTTTTTATGGCTCTAATTACATCAAGCCCAGGCGTCAGCGCTCTCTCCTGTTATGCGGTGGTGACATTTAAGAAGCTCTTTACGAAGTGACCACATCTCTGACTCCTACAATGAATTTTCTCCAATTAGAGACGGTTATCACGTGGTGGACTCCAGGGATCCTGAAGAACAGAAGGTGCTATGCTTCATTAGTGGATAAGATGAATGCTTGAATGTATCTATGTCTCCAATTCTGTCTATTTATGAGTCTCAGATTTTAACTTTTCTCTTTCATCTCCTCACTGAGAGCGACCACGTGGTGAAGAAGGTTCTGGAGATATTATATTCTTTTCATTACGATCGAGAGGGCAGAACTAATCTTCTCCATAAACAATGACAACAGGATAATATCTTAATTACTGAATACACCAATGATTCCCGTCTGGAACAAAGGATTGGCTCAGGTTTGTTTTCAGAGACCAAGAGGTTGGGAGTTTAAATCCCAGAACCATCATAGAGCCACTGCAGGGTTCTTTAGCATGGCCTTTAAACCTGAACTGCTCAGGCTGCTCTACATGTGGACTTGTTCTGGCACTAGAAACACTAGAATATTAATGTTCCCTTAGAGAAAGCAGGGTTCTGAGTACAAGCCCAGGCTTGGAACCCTTCGTTACCCAATAAACCAATAAGGAACATCAAGAAACCTGTAGTTGTTTGTACTTGTTTAGGATTCACCATCAATCCACTGCATAGATAGACATTTGCTGGTATTTCATTCATTAATATTTATATTAAAGCAGAGATTAGTTACTCATTTATCTATAATCATCAGTTACATAAACTCCTTTTCAGTACAGATTTTATTTCATGGACATTATTTAACAGCACGATGATACTTAGGCTATTAATTCCATCCAAAGAGCTTTTATAGTAGAACGTTCCACTGATGGAACTCATTCAGAGCTGCGATAATTATAAGCTGACTTGTTTTTGAGTGCAATGGGAAAGTGAATGATGAAAGAGGACATATGATCAGCACTTCTCTCTGTTCGAGAGATGATGTTGTCAGGTTTAGAGCAGTGTTCCTCAGTGGTGTCCATGAAGACCAGTGGTGGAAACCCAGCATTATCAAAGGTAATGTATTTAGGGGTCCAAGAACCACCAAAACCCAGCTGTTTAAACAGCTTGCATGTTCTCTCATTAGATTATTTTCAGTACCTAATTAAGTACATAGTTTAGTAAGCTAATATCACCATAAAAAACTGACTGTACTTGAATATGACTCATGATGAGAGCACTTGGATTATAACGTTTACAGTAAGGACAACAAGTGACGAACTGCAGAATCTTCATCAGGATCCAGCAGGCATCTCAACACTCCCTCAGAGGACCTCAGAGGACCGAGGAAACTACAAACAGGAAATGGCAGCCAGAGATGACGAGAGTCTTGTGGGAACAGACAGCTGAGTTAGAGAAAGATGCAGAAACGTCAGATTGTGGATGAGACTCAGAGAGCTGTGGAAGTTTTATTGCTTTTCTGTCCTTCAGTCACTCACAAAAAAGGGAATAAATGGATCCTGGGCCTGAGATTGGGACATTACAACAGCCTCTCTGTTGCTCGGGTTTTCATTCGAGCTATATGGGTGAAATTTTAAGCGTGTTGCAATTCTGGGTAAAGTTCAAAGAAAAGATCAAAGTCCCCGAAGCTGAAAGCTTTGAAGTGCTGCCGTGGAGACATAGCGAACGCAATAGCTACAATTTTCAGTGAAACTGAAAGACAAGTGAAAGACAGTAGTCACTCAAAACCATCTGCGGTGTTTGGGTTAGATTTGGTGTTTTATATGAAGCTCGATTTTAAAGTCAAACAGAGTGGATGACAAAAAGAATGTCCATTTATCAAATAAATGTTAGTGGTAAGGGTTTAGATTGGGGTTAAGGTTAGTGGTCAGGGTTAAGTTAAGGGATTGGTGCTCAGGGTTAAAGATGTTGGATCAGATTGAACACCTTTGTAATATTAGCTAAGGCTGCTAAAGGTATCTTGCTTGCAGTGCTGTAGTGAAACCCTGAGAACAATCAGGAGTCATGTTTGTATGTGTAAAGCATTCCTTTGGAAGACTGAGGCTCATTATGTGTGAAAACAGTCTTAACACACATTGAGGATAACGCTGAAGCTTCTCAGATGGGGGTTAATTACTCCAGACTTCAAAGCAGCATCAGTGAGGTGGGAAGGAGGAGCCGCCAGAGGCCGAGTTACTGAAAGGAGCTCAGAATGAGCAGGAGTTCAGATCAACTGAAATTCCTTAAATTTCCAGTTACTTAAAAGTTATTACTCACAAAGATCTGAATAACACCTCACATGACTAAATGGTGATGTAAGAAAACATCTAAGCGCTAAACATTGCTGAATATTTCATCATGAAACAATTTGAAGTGTTTTATTTTGCAGCACGTCTTCATGCGAGCGCTTTTAGACTCCGCCCACTCTAGCAGAAAGATCTAAACTTCAGACGTGTGTAGACCTATCGGTAGAACGTCAGCAGTCTGCGGAGCTTCTCTGAGATATGATATTTACATGATGCATATGACAACAAACATCACGGGAAACACGGAGAAGCTGGATTTAAATTCAGAGAGCAGAAGAAGCTCAGCAGAGACAATGCTCTCAGACAGGAGTCGCCCTTCAGCAAGGTGAAGCCTCTTTATTTCCTCAATCACACTCTGTCTCCTGTCTGCAGTTACTGAAGCACTCCACCGAACACAAACACCAGCGAGCAGACCCACAGGCCTGATACCGAGCGAACGTGGGAAAGATATTGCAGATCTTTTCAATAAAGCACTCGCGTGTTGAACAAAGGGAGCAGAATGTAGCTGTAATATCCGCTGCTCAGATATTGCCCAAGACTTTCATTAACGGTGAAAATCTGCAAGCCCATCTTCAGAATCTTATCCTACAATTACATTCTGCCCACACACACACACACACACACACACACACACTCGTGACGTGTTCAGAGGCTCTCTGAACATTAAAGGCCGATTAAATTCAGAGCTGAGAAGAAAGCTATGAATTGGGCATGGCGAGTCTGCCGTCTTAAACCTGCCAATTATCATTCGCGTGGTTATGAAAGCAGCAGCGGTGTTCCAACACCATGAGATGATTTCTCAGAGGCTGAAAACAAAAATTCTTGCACAACCAAGTGAGAAGCATTTTCATTTTTGTACAAAGCTTGACGTGATGCTGTTTCCCAAGGAACTGAGATGTAATCTCAATTTGACGAAATGCCATTTGTTCCACCGACACAAAAAACCCTGTGGGCTGTGAGTGTGTGCGCTAAAACCTTTCCTCAACCTTAAACATGCAGAAGCTCATCTTCTGTCCACGCTGTCAGAATATTCCTAATGTGACGTTCACTTCAGAACTTCAGAACGAATGTTTTTGTTCTCCGTTACGCAAGTGCAACCTAATTTCTTTTCCTGGCCTTTACTGTGTCACTCAACACTAAAGTGATGCGTGAGAACCGCAGTGTTTTCGTCGGGAAAATTAAATTCAAGACATCAGTTCTGCTTTGGAGTCTATTGAAGGCAGGAGGATAATTAAATGCGATCCACACCATTGTTATTTTGTTGTCGTTGTCTTTCTTTCTCTCTCTTCTCAGGCTGTGTGGACTCAGATAGCTGGAGGAGGATAAGGAGGAAGTGTTCAGCTCCGGCCAAGCTGTCAATCACAGCCTCGTTTCCCTCGACATCAAAATGCAGTGATAATCAGGACTCTACAGATGAAAAGGGAAAAGAATCGCAGCCAAACACTCTGTCTGGAAAGAGCTTCGTCCGCCATATTAACAGGGTGACATTTGACAGCAGGACGACTTGGCGCAGATGTGTAGAGACAGATTACAGAGGCTGCTTTCACCAGCACACTAACAACAAGCTAAATGTCATTTCTTCATACAGCAAATATGATCACAAATTAATGGTGAGTGTATTGTTTACAAAAGTGTACGATACGCATCTTACAGCCACAGATCTGACTCGTTGTTTTTAAAGTGGAAACAGGGAACCTGAGGGTTCTGCGATTGGTATAAAGGGCTGTGAGTCTGTCTACAGTGTGTACAGTCTGAGAGCACTAATAAAAATGTCTCAAATTTACATTATCTAAATTAATATCGTAGAAATAACACTGGGGGGCACGGTGGCTTAGTGGTTAGCACATTCGCCTCACACCTCCAGGGTTGGGGGGTCGATTCCCACCTCCACCTTGTGTATATTTTGTTGTCTTTTACAACTTTCTATTCACACAAGGATTTTTTTTACCATCTGGGTTTGGTTATCTGTTGTGTGATGGAGATAACTGCCAAATACTCCGTATTCTCACGGTTTTAGTTTCCTTAGTGGTTAACACGTTCCCCTCACACCTCCAGGGTTGGGGGTTCGATTCCCGCCTCCGCCTTGTGTGTGTGGAGTTTGCATGTTCTCCCCGTGCCTCGGGGGTTTCCTCCGGGTACTCCGGTTTCCTCCCCCGGTCCAAAGACATGCATGGTAGGTTGATTGGCATCTCTGGAAAATTGTCCGTAGTGTGTGATTGTGTGAGTGAATGAGTGTGTGTGTGTGTGTGCCCTGTGATGGGTTGGCACTCCGTCCAGGGTGTATCCTGCCTTGATGCCCGATGACGCCTGAGATAGGCACAGGCTCCCCGTGACCCGAGGTAGTTCGGATAAGTGGTAGAAGATGAATGAATGAATAAACACAGGTTGCCTTTGTGGTTTAACTTTAACACTAAATGATTCTTTTGGAACTGGAAAATCTGAAATATCATTTGATTTTTAGAATTTGCTTTTGATTGAATTGATTTTATTATTATGTTTATTATTTGTATTGTTTATTTATATTTTTGTATAAAAAAGTTTTATAATATAATTATTATTATGATGTAATAACATTAAAAAAGAGCAGTTTTTAAAAGAAGAATTTTGGGGTGGATTCTTCAGTAGGCTGCTACTCGAGGTGTATTATTGTATGTAGATATATTTGTTTGCTGGTAAATGAATAGACTGATTTTTTTTCCTGCACCAGTTTATAATTGCGCTGCATGAACAGGAGCAGATGGAGTTAGACCTTGTGCTCTGATTGATCCTGGAACATGAAGCTAGAATAACAAACCCACAGAGGATCATCAGAAAAGCAGCTGTTTCTCCTCCAGGTACCAATCACAACTACGGCACGGAATCGCAGCATTAGACAAATCACACCAGCCACATTCGTTAAAAATACGTCTGTCACACTGGAGCAGTCGCATCTCAGGGATCTTTTATTTGTTTGAAGTTTATAAAAAAATCTAAGAAATATTTCTTCCTGCCCCACTCGTGACACACTGAATGAAAGGTTTCCACCTCTTTGTGTGCAAGTGTCGGAGAATGCATTTGTTTTCTCCTTTCTCTCTCTCTCTCTCTCTCTCTCTCTCTCTCTCTCTCTCTCTCTCTCTCTGTTTGACTATATACGCCACTCCAAAGCTCCTGGTGTTCCAAGTTCCTAATCTGATCGTCTCTTCTTACGGAGCTACTTCATCAATCCTGATGTTCTACCCCTGCTGGAGTCTCGTCACCCGGTGGTCATCCTGACAGGGATTAGTCTTCATGGTCAGTCAGTGTCTCATGGGATTGTTGTGGATGAAGCCACCCTGAGACTTCATGTCTTCTTCTGAACCAATGTTGTGTCAGTCAGCTGTATGTTCTGGTGTTTATCAGCAATCAGGTCTGTGCTGAACTCAGAGTTTATGATGACCCATTAGTTCCTCAGGAGCTCTCGGCTGCACTATTATAAACTGTTGTAGAAAGGACATTATTTACATTTACACTATTTACTGTAGAGTGTCACCCAAATGAGGATGAGGTTCACTTCTGAGTCTGGTTCCTCTCAAGGTTTCTTCCTCTTATCATCTCAGGGAGTTTTTCCTCAGCACCTTGTGGATGTATGTAGAACTTGAACACTGCTTATAAATTTTAAATTAATATTTTAAAGTTAATTTTAAACTTTAAATGTATTTATTTATTTTTATTTTTTCTTCTTCTTATTTTTATTATATATATATTTTTTCTCTTCTATTTTTTCTCTATTTTTATTCTTCTGTAAAGCTGCTTTGAGACAATGCGGATTGTTAAAAGCGCTATACAAATAAACTGAATGTGAACCGTACACAAGAGGACCAAATGAAGTGTGTTTGATTTGTCTAAGAAAATAACAAATTAATTATTTAGCAGTGCAATAAATGGGAACACAACACACACCACAGAGAATCATTTGGCTTTGAAGTCTGAAGAATTTATTTTCATTTATTTTTTTAATCAACTTTCTTTCTTTCTTTCTTTCTTTCTTTCTTTCTTTCTTTTCTACAGCATCCTGATGTCTGAGGAACAATTCGATCAAAGTCATTACTGTAATGCTCACTGATCGAATTGTGGATTAGATTGAGGTGCACTTTAGGAATATGGGGCTCTAAAACTATAGTCCCTGGGAATATTTACCCCTTGAGATCTGAATCATGAGAATACCTGGGAATAAGGGCCTTCATGCACATGATGTATTAGATATATAGGGCCATGGGAACCTACAGCTTCCTGTATCTATAATTCTGGCAACACTGGAAAAATGTAACCATCAGGAAAAAGTGTTCCTGCAAAAGTGGGTCGCTTTCAGGAACACAGAATGTTTCAAGCACAAAGAAGATGGATAGAACATATTTATTCATTCATTCATCTTCTACCACTTATCCGAACTACCTCGGGTCACGGGGAGCCTGTGCCTATCTCAGGCGTCATAGGGCATCAAGGCAGGATACACCCTGGACGGAGTGCCAACCCATCACAGGGCACACACACACACTCTCTCATTCTCTCACACACTCACACACTACGGACAATTTTCCAGAGATGCCAATCAACCTACCATGCATGTCTTTGGACCGGGGGAGGAAACCGGAGTACCCGGAGGAAACCCCCGAGGCACGGGGAGAACATGCAAACTCCACACACACAAGGCGGAGGCGGGAATCGAACCCCCAACCCTGGAGGTGTGAGGGGAACGTGTTAACCACTAAGGAAACTAAAACCGTGAGAATACGGAGTATTTGGCAGTTATCTCCATCACACAACAGATAACCAAACCCAGATGGTAAAAAAAATCCTTGTGTGAATAGAAAGTTGTAAAAGACAACAAAATATACCCATGAACAAGCGAGGGCGATGTTGAATTATAGAGCTTTGTTGAGTGTAATTCAATGCCACATGGCTTCCATAGTGCTGTTGTGTCGGTCTATCTAATATCCTCCACTGTATTGCAATCACAACCACTGAGCCGCTTCTGGCCTGTGCGCTTAATCCGAACCAAGCTAATGTTACTAATCTGCAGCAAGCAATCCATGTTGGCATTTCATACAACCACAGTGTCTGTCCAGTGTTTCAGTGGAGCAGCTGTACTCGCCATTATTGAGTGTATTATTGCTCTGCTGTCGAGCCCCATGATAGATTTAAATCTTCATCCAGTCACTGCTCTCGACAAGCCCATTAAGATAGAATGACAGAACGAGGAATCAGGCACGGCTGTAATCATGCAATCAAAATGCATTATTTGGCTTCTCCAGGTGCGTACTGTACTCAATTGATTCCCATCAAGCCCGTCTCTATGGAAATCGGTATTCACACGTTGATTATGTTGAGCAGAGATAGAGCAAGAGAGAGAGAGAGAGAGAGAGAGAGAGAGGGAGGGATGTGATGATATTACGGGATGAGATGTAATAATGGCTATGGTGACAGAGCAGTTTTTAGCTGAAGACCGATCACTATATCTCTATATTGGGTCTTTACTTAAATCTGCAAACGGATTAAACGTTTAAAGAATATGAGATAGCAGTCTGAACATTGTGGCTTCAAATCCCAGGACTATTGATTAACCCTCAAGTCCTCATCTCTGCCTCCATACTAACCCTACATGACATAGCAATAAGCAGTGTTCAAGTTCTACATACATCCACAAGTTGCTGAGGAAAAACTCCCTGAGATGATAAGAGGAAGAAACCTTGAGAGGAACCAGACTCAGAAGTGAACCTCATCCTCATTTGGGTGACACTCTACAGTAAATAGTGTAAATGTAAATAATGTCCTTTCTACAACAGTTTATAATAGTGCAGCCGAGAGCTCCTGAGGAACTAATGGGTCATCATAAACTCTGAGTTCAGCACAGACCTGATTGCTGATAAACACCAGAACATACAGCTGACTGACACAACATTGGTTCAGAAGAAGACATGAAGTCTCAGGGTGGCTTCATACACAACAATCCCATGAGACACTGACTGACCATGAAGACTAATCCCTGGCAGAGTGGAATCCCTTCCCTAGATTCATCTGTTCACTACTAAACTTTAGTTCCTATCTGCAGTTAGATCCTATTTACAGTTAAACACAAAAAGAACTTAAGGAGATCTTATTATCAGGGTTTTATCTCATCCTGTCATGTATAACTTATCGTTACATGTGTATGGTGACACTATGGCAGGAAGTTGCTGAGATCACTGGAACCTCTAGTGAGTGTATGTATGTATCTGAACCTGTAACTCTTTTCATACAGATTCATGTATCATTTTTGTTAGCTGAGAAGCTACATAACGTTACTAATGGTTCTTGTGGAACAGAAATCTCGGACACACAAACAAGAGACAACAGCAGCAGCTGAAGCTACATCCCACATGACTGATTTGTCTTTTGTTGTTGTGAGCCTAGAGTAAGTCGCTCTAGTACCAAGTTCTGCATGTTCTCCAAAGTCTGACTTCAGTCCAGTTTCATCCATCTCAATAAAACCTGCTGGTAGGTGGACCAGCAGCTCTGGACTTGCCCTTTGGTGTGAGGATAAGCTGGATAAGCTCCAGATCCACCATCACACTGAGCAGTGACAAATCTCTTACTGAAATTCATGTATGGTGGGAAAAGTTGATGTCCTGTCCTTCCATGGAATAAAAATACATGGTAAATATGTGGTGAATTTAATAATGGACATCATTAAATGACCAAACACTGCACAGAGCAACGTTGTTCTTAAACCAGCTTGCTAACAAGCGCTGACAGTTTAGCACACACTCATGTTGGTGGAGAAGTTTTTTGTGTAGAAGGTGTAGAACAAGTGTTAGAGGTTAACGAGGAGATTTATTATCCACAATTCCCTGGAGGAGAAACAGAATCTCACCACAAGCTCCACATGCTCATGTAGTATAAAACACATCTGCTTCCTCAACAGCACCTTCTCCTGCTCTGAGTGATTTATAGTGAGGGGCAGAATTATAACTAAAGTACAATTCAAATGGGATTCGTTTTCATGCCGTGTTTTTATTCACTAATGTCTTTGTAGGTTGAGGGATTCACAGGAGATAAATAACCTCTGTATAATCTGGAGAAATGGCCGTCTTCACCATACTACCATCTATATGTGTGATGTTCTCATCTCATCTGAGCACAACCTGGTGTCTGTGATCTTTATTATGAGGGCGTGTTTAAGGGGGTGTGGCACTAGGGCATTAGGGGAGAATGTAATAACCTAGAGATGTAGAAGTGTTGCTCCTCTGACACGCCCTTTTTTGGTTAAAGATGATGGAAGTCAGCAATATTTATACTTAAGAAGAAGAAGAAGAAGAAATGCAAAGTCTCTCTTAACCACTGGCTCTAATGCAGTCTTTATTAACATGCCAAATCAGATAGAGTTATAACAGAATAAGTTCTACTGCTAATTTAAATAAATATCCTACAGAACAGTGTAATCATTCCAGACAAGTGCGTTCGCAGGCTATATAAAATAATATATCTCATCAGACCCCATCAGATCTCCTAGAACAGTCAGCTTGGTTAGAACTAAGATAGATTGTGTAACACAAAAAAAATGTACTTATAAAATGTGATTATGCAACTTAAAACATCATCTACGTGTGTGTACAGTACATCAAAGAAGCGTGTTAAGTGCAGGGTGGGTTTATGGCTGTGATGCTTCTGATGACTGAACATACAAGTCTATCAAACTGCCGTGATCAGAAAGTCAGGTGGGGTGAGGTGGGGGTGAGGTGCGATTGAGGTGGTGTCAGGTGGTGGTCAGGTGGTGGTAAAGTGGTGGTCAGGTGAGGGTCAGGTGGTGGTCAGGTGGTGGTCAGGTGAGGGACAGGTGGTGGTCAGGTGAGAGTCAGGTGGTGGTCAGGTGGTGGTCAGGTGGTGGTCAGGTGGTCGATGTCTTCCGAAATGTGATCCTCATTATAAACACAACATGCTGCATAATTCACGCCTCACTGTCAATTCATGCAGCATAAAGAAACATGACCTTTTGGGAGAAAGCGAGATGGAAAAAAGCGGAAGAATATTGGTGAATGGTGACAGATGGCAGATGAAAGGAGAGGAGAAAGAAGATAAAAAACCAGGCTTTGAGAGAAAAAAAAGAGTATCAAACTTCATCTATGAGCCATGTTACTAGGCAACTCTCATTGAAACGCTGGTGTAATTCAGACGGAGCACGAGCAGTTCCCAGTGCAGGAACTCAAACACGACTCAGCAGGGGGGCTGAAGTGCACTGAAAATAGTCAACCTTTCAAGTGCATCACTCGGCAGGACGAGTCGTCAGGGAGATTTATGCCAATTTCATTACTGGCATTCATTTCTGGATTTCTGCAGGAGGCAAACACACGTCTTCTTCCTTTTATCACATTTATATTTATTCACTTGGCTGATGCTTTTATCTACTTACTACAAAGTGTGCAAGAATTCGCTCCAACAACAATAATAATAATAATAATAATAATAATAATAATAATAATAATAATAATCATCATTAACAGCTGTAGATTGGATTAGCTTTAACCTCACAGCTTACCTTAGAGCTAATAAAAAACACTTCCTTTTGAAACTAACACAAACACGTCATGTTCAGTGTAATGCACAACATGCTGAAATTGTGTGTATGTAAATGAGACGTGTGTTGTGTGGTGTTGTGTGATGTTGTGTGATGTTGTGTGGTGTTGTGTGGTGTTGTGTAGTGTTGTGTGATGGTGTGTGGTGTTGTGTGATGGTGTGTGGTGTTGTGTGATGTTGTGTGATGTTGTGTGATGTTGTGTGATGTTGTGTGGTGTTGTGTGATGTTGTGTGATGTTGTGTGGTGTTGTGTGGTGTTGTGTAGTGTTGTGTGGTGTTGTGTGATGGTGTGTGGTGTTGTGTGATGTTGTGTGATGTTGTGTGGTGTTGTGTGATGTTGTGTGATGTTGTGTGATGTTGTGTGGTGTTGTATCTGTTGTGTGCTGTATCTGCAGCCTGCTATCTCCCACTGCTCCTTTCAGACTGTGTGTGACTGCCACCTTCTGAAAGCAGTGTGAGAATCTTCTCTGGAAAAGAGAGACAGCGTTTATCAGAGAAAAGATCGTCTGCATTCACGGATCCTCAAACTTCAACACGACTCGCCGTTTATTACACTGAGGCAAATAGAGGCGTTTTCCACCTCATCACCTCCTGATCTCCACTTCTGCCTCACTGAGGAGAAACGAGGCAGTGTGAGGAGACACGGAGACAGTGTGTGTTGTGTATATTACAGAGCAGTGTGTTGTGTATATTACAGAGCAGTCTGTGTTGTGTATATTACAGAGCAGTGTGTTGTGTATATTACAGAGCAGTGTGTTGTGTATATTACAGAGCAGTGTGTGTTGTGTATATTACAGAGCAGTGTGTTGTGTATATTACAGAGCAGTGTGTGTTGTGTATATTACAGAGCAGTGTGTTGTGTATATTACAGAGCAGTGTGTTGTGTATATTACAGAGCAGTGTGTGTTGTGTATATTACAGAGCAGTGTGTTGTGTATATTACAGAGCAGTGTGTGTTGTGTATATTACAGAGCAGTGTGTGTTGTGTATATTACAGAGCAGTGTGTTCTGTATATTACAGAGCAGTGTGTGTTGTGTATATTACAGAGCAGTGTGTTGTTGTGTATATTACAGAGCAGTGTGTGTTGTGTATATTACAGAGCAGTGTGTTGTGTATATTACAGAGCAGTGTGTGTTGTGTATATTACAGAGCAGTGTGTTGTGTATATTACAGAGCAGTGTGTGTTGTGTATATTACAGAGCAGTGTGTTGTGTATATTACAGAGCAGTGTGTTGTTGTGTATTACAGAGCAGTGTTTTGTGTATTACAGAGCAGAGTGTTGTGTATATTTCAGAGCAGTGTGTGTTGTGTATATTACAGAGCAGTGTGTTGTGTATATTACAGAGCAGTGTGTTGTTGTGTATATTACAGAGCAGTGTGTTGTTGTGTATATTACAGAGCAGTGTGTGTTGTGTATATTACAGAGCAGTGTGTTGTGTATATTACAGAGCAGTGTTTTGTGTATTACAGAGCAGTGTGTTGTGTATATTACAGAGCAGTGTGTTGTGTATATTACAGAGCAGTGTGTGTTGTGTATATTACAGAGCAGTGTGTATTGTGTATATTACAGAGCAGTGTGTTGTGTATATTACAGAGCAGTGTGTTGTTGTGTATATTACAGAGCAGTGTGTGTTGTGTATATTACAGAGCAGTGTGTTGTGTATATTACAGAGCAGTGTGTTGTTGTGTATTACAGAGCAGTGTGTTGTGTATTACAGAGCAGTGTGTGTTGTGTATATTACAGAGCAGTCTGTGTTGTGTATATTACAGAGCAGTCTGTGTTGTGTATATTATAGAGCAGTGTGTTGTGTATATTACAGAGCAGTGTGTGTTGTGTATATTACAGAGCAGTGTGTTGTTGTGTATATTACAGAGCAGTGTGTTGTTGTGTATATTACAGAGCAGTGTGTTGTGTATATTACAGAGCAGTGTGTGTTGTGTATATTACAGAGCAGTGTGTTGTGTATATTACAGAGCAGTGTGTTGTGTATATTATAGAGCAGTGTGTGTTGTGTATATTACAGAGCAGTGTGTTGTGTATATTACAGAGCAGTGTGTGTTGTGTATATTACAGAGCAGTGTGTTGTGTATATTACAGAGCAGTGTGTTGTGTATATTACAGAGCAGTGTGTGTTGTGTATATTACAGAGCAGTGTGTTGTGTATATTACAGAGCAGTGTGTTGTGTATATTACAGAGCAGTGTGTGTTGTGTATATTACAGAGCAGTGTGTTGTGTATATTACAGAGCAGTGTGTTGTTGTGTATATTACAGAGCAGTGTGTGTTGTGTATATTACAGAGCAGTGTGTTGTGTATATTACAGAGCAGTGTGTTGTGTATATTACAGAGCAGTGTGTGTTGTGTATATTACAGAGCAGTGTGTGTTGTGTATATTACAGAGCAGTGTGTTGTGTATATTACAGAGCAGTGTGTGTTGTGTATATTACAGAGCAGTGTGTTGTGTATATTACAGAGCAGTGTGTTGTGTATATTACAGAGCAGTGTGTGTTGTGTATATTACAGAGCAGTGTGTGTTGTGTATATTACAGAGCAGTGTATGTTGTGTATATTACAGAGCAGTCTGTGTTGTGTATATTACAGAGCAGTGTGTGTTGTGTATATTACAGAGCAGTCTGTGTTGTGTATATTACAGAGCACTGTGTTGTGTGTATTACAGAGCAGTGTGTGTTGTGTATAGTACAGAGCAGTCTGTGTTGTTTATATTACAGAGCAGTGTGTTGTGTATATTACAGAGCGGTGTGTTGTGTATATTACAGAGCGGTGTGTGTTGTGTATATTACAGAGCAGTGTGTGTTGTGTATATTACAGAGCAGTGTGTTGTGTATATTACAGAGCAGTGTGTGTTGTGTATATTACAGAGCAGTGTGTGTTGTGTATATTACAGAGCAGTGTGTGTTGTGTATATTACAGAGCAGTGTGTGTTGTGTATATTACAGAGCAGTGTGTTGTGTATATTACAGAGCAGTGTGTGTTGTGTATATTACAGAGCAGTGTGTTGTGTATATTACAGAGCAGTGTGTGTTGTGTATATTACAGAGCAGTGTGTGTTGTGTATATTACAGAGCAGTGTGTGTTGTGTATATTACAGAGCAGTGTGTTGTGTATATTACAGAGCAGTGTGTGTTGTGTATATTACAGAGCAGTGTGTGTTGTGTATATTACAGAGCAGTGTGTGTTGTGTATATTACAGAGCAGTGTGTGTTGTGTATATTACAGAGCAGTGTGTTGTGTATATTACAGAGCAGTGTGTGTTGTGTATATTACAGAGCAGTGTGTGTTGTGTATATTACAGAGCAGTGTGTGTTGTGTATATTACAGAGCAGTGTGTGTTGTGTATATTACAGAGCAGTGTGTTGTTGTGTATATTACAGAGCAGTGTGTGTTGTGTATATTACAGAGCAGTGTGTGTTGTGTATATTACAGAGCAGTGTGTGTTGTGTATATTATAGAGCAGTGTGTTGTGTATATTACAGAGCAGTGTGTTGTGTATATTACAGAGCAGTGTGTGTTGTGTATATTACAGAGCAGTGTGTGTTGTGTATATTACAGAGCAGTGTGTTGTTGTGTATATTACAGAGCAGTGTGTTGTTGTGTATATTACAGAGCAGTGTGTTGTGTATATTACAGAGCAGTGTGTTGTGTATATTACAGAGCAGTGTGTGTTGTGTATATTACAGAGCAGTGTGTTGTGTATATTACAGAGCAGTGTGTGTTGTGTATATTACAGAGCAGTGTGTGTTGTGTATATTACAGAGCAGTGTGTTGTGTATATTACAGAGCAGTGTGTGTTGTGTATATTACAGAGCAGTGTGTTGTGTATATTACAGAGCAGTGTGTGTTGTGTATATTACAGAGCAGTGTGTGTTGTGTATATTACAGAGCAGTGTGTGTTGTGTATATTACAGAGCAGTGTGTGTTGTGTATATTACAGAGCAGTGTGTTGTGTATATTACAGAGCAGTGTGTGTTGTGTATATTACAGAGCAGTGTGTTGTGTATATTACAGAGCAGTGTGTGTTGTGTATATTACAGAGCAGTGTGTGTTGTGTATATTACAGAGCAGTGTGTGTTGTGTATATTACAGAGCAGTGTGTTGTTGTGTATATTACAGAGCAGTGTGTTGTTGTGTATATTACAGAGCAGTGTGTTGTGTATATTACAGAGCAGTGTGTGTTGTGTATATTACAGAGCAGTGTGTTGTGTATATTACAGAGCAGTGTGTTGTGTATATTACAGAGCAGTGTGTGTTGTGTATATTACAGAGCAGTGTGTTGTTGTGTATATTACAGAGCAGTGTGTGTTGTGTATATTACAGAGCAGTGTGTTGTGTATATTACAGAGCAGTGTGTGTTGTGTATATTACAGAGCAGTGTGTTGTGTATATTACAGAGCAGTGTGTTGTGTATATTATAGAGCAGTGTGTGTTGTGTATATTACAGAGCAGTGTGTTGTGTATATTACAGAGCAGTGTGTGTTGTGTATATTACAGAGCAGTGTGTTGTGTATATTATAGAGCAGTGTGTGTTGTGTATATTACAGAGCAGTGTGTTGTTGTGTATATTACAGAGCAGTGTGTTGTGTATATTACAGAGCAGTGTGTGTTGTGTATATTACAGAGCAGTGTGTTGTGTATATTACAGAGCAGTGTGTGTTGTGTATATTACAGAGCGGTGTGTGTTGTGTATATTACAGAGCGGTGTGTGTTGTGTATATTACAGAGCGGTGTGTGTTGTGTATATTACAGAGCAGTGTGTTGTGTATATTACAGAGCGGTGTGTGTTGTGTATATTACAGAGCGGTGTGTGTTGTGTATATTACAGAGCGGTGTGTGTTGTGTATATTACAGAGCGGTGTGTGTTGTGTATATTACAGAGCAGTGTGTTGTGTATATTACAGAGCAGTGTGTTGTTGTGTGTATTACAGAGCAGTGTGTGTTGTGTGTATTACAGAGCAGTGTGTTGTTGTGTATATTACAGAGCAGTGTGTTGTTGTGTATATTACAGAGCAGTCTGTATTGTGTATATTACAGAGCAGTGTGTTGTTGTGTATATTACAGAGCAGTGTGTTGTTGTGTGTATTACAGAGCAGTGTGTGTTGTGTATATTACAGAGCAGTGTGTGTTGTGTATATTATAGAGCAGTGTGTTGTGTATATTACAGAGCAGTGTGTTGTTGTGTGTATTACAGAGCAGTGTGTGTTGTGTATATTACAGAGCAGTCTGTGTTGTGTATATTATAGAGCAGTGTGTTGTGTATATTATAGAGCAGTGTGTGTTGTGTATATTACAGAGCAGTGTGTGTTGTGTATATTACAGAGCAGTGTGTGTTGTGTATATTACAGAGCAGTGTGTTGTGTATATTACAGAGCAGTGTGTTGTGTATATTACAGAGCAGTGTGTGTTGTGTATATTACAGAGCAGTGTGTGTTGTGTATATTACAGAGCAGTGTGTGTTGTGTATATTACAGAGCAGTGTGTGTTGTGTATATTACAGAGCAGTGTGTGTTGTGTATATTACAGAGCAGTGTGTTGTGTATATTACAGAGCAGTGTGTTGTGTATATTACAGAGCAGTGTGTTGTGTATATTACAGAGCAGTGTGTGTTGTGTATATTACAGAGCAGTGTGTTGTGTATATTACAGAGCAGTGTGTGTTGTGTATATTACAGAGCAGTGTGTGTACAGCTGGACAGATGTGCAGTGTTATAAGGTGTAACAGTTGCTTTCAGGTCAGCTCAGTGTGCTTCTCCTGTGTCATGTGTTCCTGTAGCTCACTGACTCGCCTCAGATTAGCTGCTTTAATCTGCTGCTCTTAGAGCTTCAGCCTCCATCCGCATCACTGACCACACACACGCATGCACACACACACACACACACACACAACAAACACCCACTGAACCATGCAGATCTGACCAAACAAACACACATGCACACACACACACATCTAAGAGGTTTACATTTACAGCATTTGGCAGATGTTTTTATCTCAAGCAACGTACAAAATTGCCTTTAAGTCAATATTGATGAATACATTAATAATGGTTCACTAGGTTAAAGACTTAGGATTCCATCAACATAAAACTCTGTTCAGGTTTTTTTACACATAAAAAATGAAAATAAGTGCTAGTTGAAGTGTTTTAGAAAGATCAAAGATCTTCACTCAAAGATAGTTTAAAGACAGTCAGTGACTGAGCTGTAAAGACATCTAAAGTTCATTCCACCACCTCGGTGCAGAACAGAGAAGAGTCTTGATGTGTTCCTCCCTCTTACCCTGAGAGATGGTGGGACCAGTGGAGCAGTGCTGTAGATCTGAGTGTGTGAGGTGCAGTGTGAGGAGGGATGAGGGCTTTGAGGTAAGAGGAAGCTGATGTGTTTTTGACTTTGTAGACAAACATCAGTGTTTAAATCTGATGTGTTCAGCTACAGGAGCCAGTGGAGGATCGCAGCAGTGGGGTGGAGTGTGGTAGGTGGTGAGGGAGATCATTTACAGAGGACAAATTGCGTTCAAAAGGTAGACCTGATAGAGAGAGCCGCAGTAGTCCAGTGTTGACATGACAAGAGACTGAACAAGTTCATGAGCAGCCTGTGTGGACAAAAATGGCCGAATCCTTCTAATGTTGTAGAGCAGGAACCGACATGAGGGTGTCACATTAGCAACATGGTTGCAAGCTGTGGCTGAAGGGGAGATCAGATTGTTATTCAGTGATATAACAAGATCATGACCTGGGGATGAATCACCTGATGATCAGCAGTTCAGTTTTGCTGGGATTGAGCTTTAACTGATGAGCCGTCATCCATGATGATATTTCTGCCAGATGCTGAGATCCAAACAGAAGCTGTGGTATCTGAGGGTGGGAAAGAGAAGATAAGTTGTGTATCATCAGCATAGCAGTGGTAAGAGAACCCATGTGAGGAAAGAACTTCACCAAGAGAGTGAGTATACAGGGAGAAAGAGAAGAGGACCAAGTACTGAGCCAAGAGATTCTTGTGGTTGACCGAATCAAACGCTGCTGAAAAGTTGAGCAGGATGAGGACAGATGAAGCTTGGATATTCTAGCAGCATGTAGTTTCTCAGAAACATCCAAAAGTGCAAATATAAACCCATTACACACTTCCCATGTCACTGCTGAGATCTGGACTCTGATTGATGCGCAGGTCTTAATGTTTCCATAGCAACAGCTCATTCACAGGGACATGTACAAAGGAAACACCCCCATAGTTGAAAATTAGAACATCCTGGAGAAAAAATAACCTTCAACAAGGACTCTTTGTTTTCTGGATCTACACAGATTTTACCTACAGTACAGAGAATCGTGCTTTAATAACGTTCTACAGAGAATCTTTAGTCGTTCCAAAACAAAGAACCTTTTAGAAGGTCAGATGCATTATTATCAGATTATTATCAGATTATTATCAGATTATCAGATTATTATCAGATAAATGGATTATTTATTGTTTTCTTGGGTTCCAAGTGAAAACTTTAATGTACCTCCACAGAAAGAAAGCATTCTCCTTGACTGTTGGAGGTTCTAGATTCCTGAAGAGGTTTTTCCTAGAATCTTGTAGTGTTCTGCCTAGAACCAATCAGAGAGGTCATATTATTTTATTACAGGTTTCTACTGAATATTGTAGGGTACTGAATATTCCATTATTGTAGGAGTCTACATAGGAACTTCAGGGATCCCTCTGAAGGACAAACTGAAGAATTCATTATGGTTGTAGATATGCTCTCAGAAAGAGAGCTAATGGGATTTTTCTTGGTTCTTGGTTTTCCTTGGAGGTTTTTCTGATGAAGTCTGAAAACTGGTCCTACAGAGAACCCTAGAAGAACAGTTGCTGAAGGCTCCTGGAGGTTATACCAAATGGCAATGGTTATGATTCTAGCTCATTTCCTCCATCAGTCAGTCTTCTGTCCTTCTCACACACTCCGCAGGGTTCTGGCCTCGGTGCTGTTATATATCACAGGTCAAATCCGAGGTTGGAACCTGGTGTTCCAAGGAACAGCGAGTGCTGAAAAGCATGTATAGGTTCTTGGCATAGTTCCATCTCAGCTCTTGACTCATCCATCAGGGCTGTAATTCAGTTTTCTACAGTAAATGTTACTCTTGACACGACAAGTCGTTCTGGAACACGCTCCTGTCACCTGAGGCATGAAATAACGTACCTCGTAGAGTGTGTGTATGTGTGTATGTGTGTGTTTGTGAGCGTGTGTGCATGTGAGAGCATGTGTGAGTGCATGTGAGCATGTTTAAGTGCATGTGAGCAGGTCTGAGCATGTGTGTGAGTGTGTGTGTGTGTGTGTGTAAGTGTGTGTGAGTGTGAGCGTGTGTGTGAGTGTGTGAGCGTGCGTGTGTGTGTGATTCTATCATTACCTGGTGATATTAAAAGCAATCAGAGTGATAAGGTGGTGAGTGCGAGGCTCCTCCCGTGAGTGCTGTCTCTCATTCACTCTTATTACTTCTGACATTTTAATCAAGCGTGTGTTCAGTGAAATTGCATTTTACGCCGTTGCAGGACGCTGTGTTTCACCCCTCCGGCTGCGAGGGAAATAAAAAAATAACACTGTGTTCCCCGCTGCAGTGCAATCACATTCGGCACTGCTTACTGGCAGGGGTCCTGCATTATTTGGGAAGGATTGAGCTATCTGGAGCTTTAACACTGAGGAGGAGGAGGAGGAGGAAGCTGTTTTACATGGTTTATAAGATAAGTTCATGGTGAAAGTTTTAATAAATGGAGGTTTGTAGCTCACAATTAGCTAATCACTGCTCTGGGCTTCTGTCCACGGTCTCAGAGCCTTAACACTGTCTGTATGAGAATTAAGTGTTAAGTGCTAACTCACTAAATCATCATCTAACAACACATTGATACAGTGACTTTTCATTGTCCTTAAAAACAGCACCACAGCTTTGTGTTATTAGCTATTTCAGATCCTAACAACAATAGCTATGAAGAGTGAAGAGTTATTTAAAAAAGACTCACCAGCTACGTCCTAGCTAGCTTTTTTAGTTGTACTGAATCTTTACTTAGTGATTTACTACCTTAGTGATTTACTACTAAATTGTCCCTTTAATGAACTCTGTGTCTGTGTTTAAGATAAATCATCTATTCTTTCACTAGCAGGTTTACTTTACTTTGTAAATTACAGACAGATCTGAGGGGAACGTTGATATTCCCTACACAATTTTCCTACTATAAAACACATGACTGCTAAGTGCTAGCTAGCTAAATCTGAGTTTTTATAACCTTTCTGAGGGAATTGTTAAAAACATTTCCACTCATAGTTCTTTACACGGTCCGTATTAAAGCCTCAACAGATGTGTAGCAGTTTGTAGCAGTTTTATGCTTTACTTTTGCTAAAATTTGCTAACCTTAAATTAGTGACAGTTTTGATTTAACTCCTAAGTGCTAGCTAGCTAAATCCAACTTTTGTTGTTCTTGAGTTTATTTTATTGAGTCAAATTACAGCTCAGTTATGTAAAGCCTTAACTCATATGCTAACTGCTAATTAGCCAATAAGAATATTAGTAAATTAGATTTTAAGACACAGTGAAGTTCAGTGACAGGAATTTAACGTCCAACAGGAAGTAGAAAAAAGAACGACTTCAGTTTCATAACTCAGTTCCATTCATTACGGCTGCTCCATAACAAATTCTATCTGGAGTGTGTGTGTGTGTGTGTGTGTGTGTGTGTGTGTGTGTGTGTGTGTGTGTGTGTGCCTCATTTCCATATCCACACTGTGGGTGCAGTAATTAGCGTTACGTGACGGAGCTCTCTTCAGGAAAATCACATATTGATTGCTCATTAGAGTCTAATGAACACGTAATCACCCAAAAAATAAAAACATTTAGACGTATTTATGATGTTCTGTCGAGCAGCTGGGTGAAATTTATGATAAAAATTAAAGAGAATTTCAACAATTTGATTTGTTTAGTATTTGATTTTTATATATTTTTTTATATAATCAGCTTTTGAATTTACTGGTATTATTATTATTATTATTATTATTATTAATATTATTAATGTTGTTGTTGTTGTTGTTATTGTTGTTATTATTATTATTATTATTATTATTATTATTATTATTATTATTATTATTATAGAATTAATAACTCAGATATAAACAAGTTATTTAAAATAAACATAAAAACAGTGATGTGATCATACAGGAGAGTAAAAAAAGGTAAAAAAGGAAAATAATGAAGATAACATTTTTTAAAAAAATGAAGGAAAAGTAGGTAAAAAGTTCTAGACAGAAAAGATTTCATTAGCGCGTATATCACTAAAGCAAAACATCACAAAATGACTTTTACTGATTACTTAACACTTAATTTATTGTATTTGTAGTTTATCTCTAAACTGTACAGTAACATGAAAAGTGTAGATATTTTTTGTTCAGCTCAGGACTAAGACGGATAACAATACACATTATCATGTAGAATGTATATGTATGAAGAAATCTATTTCAAATAAAACTTTATACAGTCTATATATATATAATGATTAACTTTATACGTTTTTAAATAACATTTACAAACAAAATTTGAATTACATTTTAAACAAAAACGTTTTTCTTTTTTCCCCCAAACATTAAGATTGGTGTATTTTGTTTAAATTCGGTGTATTTTGTTGACTTGTGTATTTATTTATTTATTTATTGTTTAATCATTAAAAAATGTGGGCGGAGCTTCATTGCCTTAATAAACAGATTTAAATCCAGTGTGTTGTATTTTTACAGTAAACACATTATATCAGCGGTGAAGGTTCAGAAACGGCCGACTCTTATTTTCTAAACAATTTTAATATTCTTTCATTGAGATGTGAACATTTCAGGTTTCATTCTTTTTTTTTTTTGAATGAAACATTTATTTAATTTTAATAACAATTGACTAATTAAATTAAACATCAGCTCATTTATATTTCTGTTATAATTGTGTAAATGTGATTTATTTATTCTACCTGTAAATAAATGGCATAAAACACACAGGTGTAACGCTGTAATCTTTTCTCTGGCCATGGTGGGAGATTAATAGTCTATAATTCTACATTTATTTCTTTACTGACTTCAGAATTGCATCACTTTATTAAAATATAAACGTGTGCTGCTGCTGCATGGGAGCCATTGTTGTGTGAATCATGATGTTGCTGTGTGTTCTACATCGCACACACACACACACACACACACACACATACACACACACACACACGCACACACTGCAAAGTCTGGATCCAGAACAGACCAGTTAACCTGATGCAACAGAGAAAGCTTATATAACACATATCCCTGCTGCAGGGAACTGAAGCGTTTTGTGTGTGTGTGTGTGTGTGTGTGTGTGTGTGTGTGTGTGTGTGTGTGTAAAACCCCATTTGTCCAGCCAGGCAGAACATATAACTCAAAGTAAACAGAGTGTTTCCCAGCGCTCATTAGAGATTTCTATAAACACAACATGAGGAAAATTGATTCAGATTGAAAACAGGACAACAGAAGTGTTGATTTATAAACAACATGTTGGTGTAAAATGAAAGCTGGAACAGCAGCAACACCAGAACAGTGAAGAATCAGTACAGAGTGAAGAGTCAGTACAGAATGTAGAGTCAGTACAGAGTAAAGAGTTAGTACAGAGTAAAGAGTCAGTACAGAGTGAAGAGTCAGTACAGAATGTAGAGTCAGTACAGAGTAAAGAGTTAGTACAGAGTAAAGAGTCAGTACAGAGTGAAGAGTCAGTACAGAATGTAGAGTCAGTACAGAGTAAAGAGTTAGTACAGAGTAAAGAGTCAGTACAGAATGTAGAGTCAGTACAGAGTAAAGAGTTAGTACAGAGTAAAGAGTCAGTACAGAGTGAAGAGTCAGTACAGAATGTAGAGTCAGTACAGAGTAAAGAGTCAGTACAGGGTGAAGAGTCAGTACAGAATGTAGAGTCAGTACAGAGTAAAGAGTTAGTACAGAGTAAAGAGTCAGTACAGAGTGAAGAGTCAGTACAGAATGTAGAGTCAGTACAGAGTAAAGAGTCAGTACAGGGTGAAGAGTCAGTACAGAGTAACGTGTCAGTACAGGGTGAAGAGTCAGTACAGAGTGAAGAGTCAGTACAGAATGTAGAGTCAGTACAGAGTGAAGAGTCAGTACCTTGGTGAAGAGTCAGTACAGAGTGAAGAGTCAGTACAGAATGTAGAGTCAGTACAGAGTAAAGAGAGTACAGGGTGTAGAGTCAGTACAGAGTAAAGAGTTAGTACAGGGTGAAGAGTCAGTACAGAGTGAGTCAGTACAGAATGTAGAGTCAGTACAGAGTAAAGAGTCAGTACAGGGTGAAGAGTCAGTACAGAGTATAGAGTCAGTACAGAGTATAGAGTCAGTACAGGGTGAAGAGTCAGTACAGAGTATAGAGTCAATACAGAGTAAAGAGTCAGTACAGGGTAAATAGTCAGTACAGAGTGAAGAGTCAGTACAGAATGAAGAGTCAGTACAGAATGGAGTCAGTACAGAGTAGGTTTTAGTAGATATTGCAGATGAATGTATAAGAATGATGCCTCATTTGCATATTAATATGTTGATTTCTAAAAAAGGTTCATCATAGGAAAAGTAATCAAATGAGCACATGCTGAAAATTTGGTGATATTTGTTTGTAAAAAACAGACAGACAGTCAGACAGACAGACAGACAGTCAGACAGACAGACAGACAGACAGTCAGACAGACAGACAGACAGTCAGACAGACAGACAGTCAGACAGACAGTCAGACAGACAGTCAGTCAGACAGACAGACAGTCAGACAGACAGACAGACAGACAGACAGTCAGACAGACAGTCAACAGACAGTCAGACAGAGAGACAGTCAGACAGAAAGACAGACAGTCAGACAGACAAACAGTCAGACAGACAGTCAGACAGACAGACAGTCAGACAGTCAGTCAGACACAGTCAGACAGACAGACAGTCAGACAGACAGACAGTCAGACAGTCAGACAGTCAGACAGAGACAGTCAGACAGACAGACAGTCAGACAGACAGACAGACAGACAGTCAGACAGACAGTCAGACAGAGACAGTCAGACAGTCAGACAATCAGACAGTCAGACAGACAGAAAGTCAGACAGACAGACAGTCAGACAGACAGTCAGACAGACAGACAGACAGAAAGTCAGACAGACAGTCAGACAGACAGTCAGACAGACAGACAGACAGACAGTCAGTCAGACAGTCAGTCAGACAGTCA
The DNA here is from genome assembly GCF_030014155.1 of Tachysurus vachellii. NCBI lineage: Eukaryota > Metazoa > Chordata > Actinopteri > Siluriformes > Bagridae > Tachysurus > Tachysurus vachellii. The sequence continues at coordinate 22,263,368 of NC_083475.1, forward strand.
ACAGACAGACAGTCAGACAGACAGTCAACAGACAGTCAGACAGACAGACAGACAGACGGACAGTCAGACAGACAGACAATCAGACAGACAGTCAGACAGAGACAGACAGACAGACAGTCAGACAGACAATCAGACAGTCAGACAGACAGACAGACAGTCAGACAGACAGTCAGACAGACAGACAGACAGTCAGACAGACAGTCAGACAGACAGACAGTCAGACAGACAGTCAGACAGACAGTCAGACAGACAGACAGTCAGACAGACAGTCAGACAGACAGACAGTCAGACAGACAGTCAGACAGAGAGACAGTCAGACAGACAGACACACAGTCAGACAGACAGACAGTCAGACAAAGTGTTGTCATGGAGTGACGTGTCCTGTGTAATCAGAATAAGAGCGAGTCACAGATGACTGCAGTGTTCTGGATGTTTTTCTCTCAGACCTCAGACTGTGTTTAAAGTCGTCTGAGAGTTCAGAGTTTCCTTCCAGTCGAATGATGATCTGTTTAACTGCCTTCCGGTGAATTCTGTCCTCATTTACTGAGTCACAATCACACGTGGCTTTATTTCATGTGTGTGACGTTCAGCGGCCTGAAGAGCCAAAGTGAAGGGAATTGAATAAAGTTTATTATCCCCCCAGAGGGACAGAGGGGTGTTGAGTTTACTGACCATCATTAACACCATACACTCCACATTCTCTCTCTCTCTCTCTCTCTCTCTCTCTCTCTCTCTCTCTCTCTCTCTTTATTAATCTCTTTGTTCAAACGTTGACTTTTAGCTCTGATTCAATCAGCCCAGAGATTAACTACTGACATTTAGCTGATAGCATTTAGCAGATGTCTTTCAACAAAACCACTCAATTTGTTCATTTTACACAATTAAACTGAAGCACAGAGCAGAGCAGTTATTACATCCACCTCTCAGTAAACATCCCAGTTATTACATCCACCTCTCAGTAAACATCCCAGTTATTACATCCATCCTCACAGAGCTAGATAGTGTTTTTCCTGAAATAACCTCCAGAAAACACTGGGAACACTGGGAACACTGGGAACACTGGGAACCAGAAAACATGTTCTATTATTGTTATGTGTAAAAGAAGCTTGAGGAGAGAAAACTGGAAATAAGAGAAGATGGAAATGGAGAGAGTGATCAGGATAAAGAACAAGAAGAACTGGACACATGGTCACATGGAAATAAGGGAACGAGATTACTAGGGAACACTAGAAACTGATGAAGTGGAACAAACAGTCAGATTCATATAAAAAAGAATGAGATTAGAATATAGAGCAATAAAATTACAGGACAGTGGAACTGGGAGAAGAGAACAAGCAGACTAGGTGTCTAGTGTGTATGAACAGAGCACTCTCACTAATTCACTCATTCATTTTCTACCGCTTATCCAAACTACCTCGGGTCACGGGGAGCCTGTGCCTATCTCAGGCGTCATCGGGCATCAAGGCAGGATACACCCTGGACGGAGTGCCAACCCATCACAGGGCACACACACACACTCTCATTCACTCACGCAATCACACACTATGGACAATTTTCCAGAGATGCCAATCAACCTACCATGCATGTCTTTGGACCGGGGGAGGAAACCGGAGTACCCGGAGGAAACCCCCGAGGCACGGGGAGAACATGCAAACTCCACACACACAAGGTGGAGGTGGGAATCGAACCCCCAACCCTGGAGGTGTGAGGCGAACGTGATAACCACTAAGACACCGTGACCCCCGGAACAGAGCAGAATACTGGAAATAATTCATATAGAAAGAAGGGAACTAGGAAATAAAGGAAGTAAATACTGCGAAGCAGGAAACTTGGGAATGTTGGTAATCAGGTAACTGTAAACAATGAGAAATAAAAAACTTTGGAATATCAGAAATAAAGGGATTAAAGTAAACTACCTGGAAAGCTACTATTAAAGAACATGTTATTTTTTTGAGAGTAAAAATAAGGCAGGTTTCTTCATTATTCCAAACTTTAAGAGATACTCGTTTACAATCGGACATGTGTACGGTCTGTACGATGTACTTGTAGCATTCCCAGGAATGTTTTAGGAATGACTCGAGTTTATTGAAGCCATCAGCTGAAGATATTCTGACTGAGACTCCATGGTTCTGAGGAACAGAAGTTGTGGGTCAGTGTGAGGTTCTGGTGATGAGGAGAACACAGGAGAACGTTCCAGTGTTTTTCTGCTTTAAAGTCCTATATATTTTCATCCAGACAGAGAATCAATAGCTCATTGGAGCGCTAGCCAGAGGCGCTCACTCTTTATCCACTAATGTTTTTTTTCTTTCTGTGCTGGAGAGCTTTACTCTCTAAACAGGAAACTCAGAGTGACAGGAGACCATGGCTGACCTTTTTGTCCCTCTGTGAGCCCTGTACTTTACAGCAGGGCAGGAAGTAGCTCCTGTTTCATTCAGGCTAATATCAAACAGGGAACAGAAGGTTACAGCACACCAACAGATCACATCCGGTTAACCTCACAACCCTGGCATTTAAATACAGTGTGTGTGTGTGTGTGTGTGTGTGTGTGTGTGTGTGTGATGCTGTAACATTGTTAATTGCTGATTAGTTTCCAATAACTTCACACCTCTAACAGTTTTATTCGTCTTAATCCACAGCAGTTTGTCAGCATTTACATTAAAAAAGTTTTACAGAAGGAATTTAACAGATATTAATCATTATAAAACATTATAGTGCATCTATAAAGCAAGATCCTAAAAACACTTTAAAGAGTTTTTCATGAAATGAAAAATCTTGAAATCTTGAATTTTTAGAAAATCTTGATATTCTTCATGTACTCGTTAAATGAACAAAATGTTATTAGCATCTTTTTTGTTAGTAAATAAAAAAAAAAATCTAAATTCTTTCCAGTGCATTTAAATGGGTTCTTTTGTTGTTTGCCTCTGAGGTGTCGCTGCATAAAGCAGCTACTGAAATGTTCATCTTTTATTACTAGACTCTATTTTTATTCACTTCACAGTATGTACTAGCTAAATATCAGCTTCCTTCTTTTGGTATTTCACACACTGTATGTGTATTGTTTTCACTTTCAGTGTTCAAACACGTCATCATTCACTCACTCACTCATCTTCTACCGCTTATCTGAACTACCTCGGGTCACGGGGAGCCTGTGCCTATCTCAGGCGTCATTGGGCATCAAGGCAGGATACACCCTGGACGGAGTGCCAACCCATCACAGGGCACACACACACACACACACTCTCATTCACTCACACAATCACACACTACGGACAATTTTCCAGAGATGCCAATCAACCTACCATGCATGTCTTTGGACCGGGGGAGGAAACCGGAGTACCCGGAGGAAACCCCCGAGGCACGGGGAGAACATGCAAACTCCACACACACAAGGTGGAGGCGGGAATCGAACCCCCAACCCTGGAGGTGTGAGGAGAACGTGCTAACCACTAAGCCACCGTGACCCCCCGATACACGTCATCATTTTAGTTTTAATTTGAAGGACACACTGGAATATAGAGAAATCGCCACAGCACCGCAAAACACACAAACACGAAGGAGACGAACTGAATGTCGCTGGAAATAAATTATTTCTGCTCCTGTAGTGTCTGTACTTGAGAGAAAGGGAGAGACAGAGAGAGAGAGAGAGAGAGAGAGAGAGAGAGAGAGAGAGAGAGAGGGAGAGAGAGAGAGGGAGGAAAGCTCTTGCAGAAGTGATGGATATCCTTGATGGAGGAAAAAAAAAGAGCTCAAGGTTGAAACAATGACCAATGAGGCGACGGTGGAGGAGAGGAGGGATGATTGATTCGGGTGAAAGAGGAGAGACCTCGGGCTACTATCAGCCCTAAATGAGACTTCTGTATTCTTGTCGTTTATTCACACAGAGAAAGAGAAAGAAATCAACCTCATCTGGCTGCAAGAGAGACCGAAAGAGAATCAGCAATAAAACAGATCTACAACACCATCCCATCGCTAGAGGATCCTGCAGGACCTTCAAATTCAGGACAACAAATCACAACGTTCTCCTGCTCCAGTCATCCAGTTCTCACTTATTCTGAAGAGTTTCACCAGAGGAAGAGGAGGAGGTGGAGAACGAGGAGGATGAGGAGGAGATGGAGGAAGAAAAGGATGAAGAGGAAGAGGAGGAGGTGGATGTGGAGAAGGAGGAGGAGGAGGAGGAGAATGAAGAGGAGGAGGAGGTGAAGAAGTCTTAGTTTTTATTATCCCCAACTGCTAAAACCCACCTTTCCTAATCCAACAAACATCAACACAAAACTTTTTTTTTAAGTTGTGATGCAGTGTTGATTCTTCTCAGTTTGCTAGGAGGCTGTGCTAAGTGTAACATGTTGATATCTTGACACTTGTCTTGTTTCCATGTTTGATGGGGCACATAAGCTAGCTAACTAAATCATATTTTTAAATATAGATAGTTTCAGTATTTTACAAAAGTATTTGAGGAAATTACTGAAACTTTTGAATTGTTTCTAGCCTCATTGTACATTTGTCCATGTTAAACACCCCATAGCTACATGCTAGCTAGCTTTGTACGAACTAAATAATGCTGTAATACTAGAGTGTTTAACAGGTAGAGTATTTAACGGGTGGAGTATTTAATATGTAAAGTATTTACTAGGTAGAGTATTTTTACAAAACAGCTTTAAGACAAAACTTCGTATTCTTGTTGGATTTGTTTTGTTTTGAAGGTTTCTGACCTCATGAATATGTGCTAACTTGCTAACTTATTAAAGTTAATATTTGAGTTTTTATTTCAGTAATTTAAAGGTGGGGTCTCCGATGTTTGAAAGCCAATGTTGACATTTGAAATCACCAAAACAAACACGCCCCTAACCCAAATGGGTCCCACCCCTGTATCGATAGCTCCGCCCACACATACATACGTAACCCAGGCAACTAATGGAAAGAAATGTGTCTTTATCATAGCTGAAGTGAAGAACAATACGATTGTAGATAAACAAACAAGCAAAAATGACACACAAGTATAATCATGTAAAGGACAAAGGCATATATTAGTTCTGTGTAACAAAGCAAAACCAACGTTACTCACCTATCGAGAAGGAAAAAAGCGCCTCGGCGTCTTAAGTAAAGTTGGTCACATATTCACAGATTGGAGTTTCCCGAGTCAATAACTCCTGAGCTAAACACTGTTACTACACAAAACACGGTTGTAGCTGCGTCTCTACATTACTACGATAGAAAAGAGGTGTTATTTGTGTAGTAACAGTGTTTAGCTCAGGAGTTATTGACTCAGGAAACTCCAATCTGTGAATATGTGACCAACTTCCTGCTCCTTCAGTTCTCTCCAGCGCTGGAAAGCTGATCCTATATTAACACGTCCTACTTCTTACCTTATCGTAAGTCTTTCTTCTCTTTCTTTCTTTGTTTTTATCCTCCATGTCAATGTTAAAACCGCTTTCTGATAATGTCACACATGCGCATTGAACACTCTCTCCGCCCATATTGACAAGACACGCCCCTTTCTGCTCATTGGCTCATTTTTCTGAGATAAATGTTGTGATTCTTGACAAGTGGTGTTTGTGTCTATGGTTTCTGACCATATATCTGAATGTAATGCTAATTTACTTGTTCTCACTGTCACTCACCTCATGGCTATGTGCTAGCTAGCTAAATCATATATTTATATATTTTATATAAGTTATATTTTATTCTGTAATTTGCTGAGTTTCAGGAAAATATTTGGTCTTTGTCTTGTTTCCACTGTCAATCGTCCTTTACATTGTTTTATATAAAGGACCTCATTGCTACATGCTAACTAGATCATTTTTTTTATATATAACAGATTTAAGGTCAAAGTTGATGTTCTCAGTGTGTTTGTCTTGTTCTTACAGTCACCCAGTCTTCATGTTGTCTGTATTAAAGACTAAACAGCTTTATATCTAACTGTTTATAATAAGATATTTATAGTTCATAATATTTTTTAAAACTCTAACCCTAACCCTAGGCTTATAACCTGAAAATATATCAATAATTTACTAGGACACAAACATAAAGGCTAGATCATTAGCATCGGTTATCAGCTAGCATAAAACCTCCTTTCATATATACCAGTTGCCTAGCAACAGAGTTCTCATGGCTGTGTTTAATCTTGTGTCGTAAACTCGAAGTCACAGGTTTCATCTGAACTCGAGGGAGTGTAAACTTTACCCACAATGCACTCTGGTTTTGCCTTCAACTAACTTTTAGATCAGTGTGCAAAGAAATATGTGAAGGTTAAAGACACGTTTTCTGGAACACAGTTAGAGGTCACGTGGGTTTAGTGTCTCTGTGTCATGATATCTGTAGAGCGCTAACAAGCTAAATGCTAATTACCTGCTAGTTTTCCTAGTTTTATTGTCTAGTGACTTGTTTGCAGGTTGTAGCTTGTGTTCACCGTGTGGGAGACAGCATCTGACCAAAAGCTCCAATTAAATCTTACAGTGACAGGTACACTCACTACTGTGTGTGTGTGTGTGTGTGTGTGTGTGTGTGTGTGTGTGGGTGAGTGTGTGTGTGTTATTCAAACCCAATTATTAGCCACTGAGTGACAGCACAGTAAAAATAAAAGCCCATGAGCTTTGTAGCTCTGAACACAATCTTCCACTTCACAAGCTCTCTATTCCCTCGACCCCCTGTATCGCTCTTTTATGATGCACAGATAAATTGATAGATAGATAGACAAATAAACAAAAGGATGGATAGATGAAAGAAAGGCTAAGTAGCTGATGGAGGAATAGCGAGATAGATAGAAGATGCATTCAGTATGTTCAGTAATAATCATTTTTTATTTTTCACATATTCTGGATGAAAACATGTCATCCCTCCATTACTATCTCTCTCTCTCTCTCGGTCGCTCTCTCTCTCTCTGACCTAGAAAAACAGCAAAGCCTCCACACTGAAAGGCAGATGAGGAGAGCAGACGCTGCAAAAATATAAATAACTCTGCACCAGTTACATGTGTAATGACGACTTCGAAAAACCTGAAGTTTACAGCGTGAAAAGACCGATGGAATAAAATCAAGGAGTTTCTCAACCGCGTGGAAATGCAGCGAGATAAACACTTCATCTAGTGTTGAACTGGACTTCACCATAATGACAGTGATATAGATGGAGTGATGTACAGGTGTAGAGATGAAATGATGGAGTGATGGAGTGATAGCATGATGTAGTAAATACTAAATGTGAAGAGAATGTTGGTATTTTCTGATTTGAGTTGATATTAGGTAGTAGATGTTGGTTTTTGTTGGAATTTGACGAGATTATAGATGGTGATGGAAGTGTTTTTACAGACTTTGGTATTTGATGATGTTTGTTATAAATGTTTAATATTAATAGACAGAAAATGATGGGTTTGATGGTGAATTGTGGTGTTTGATGGTGAATTGTGGTGTTTGATGAAAAATGACTGTTTATCAGGTTTTTGTCCAACACGCATAACCTGAAGCTAACATGTTAATGACTCAGGAAATGAGTCATGTGCTAACTAGCCCCAGGGTTAACATCAGAGTGTTCAGGTTTTGAGTTCCCTAAACACCCAGGCTCCAGCTGGATTACACTAACACCTTATCATTATCAGACTTATTGAACTGTACAGCTGAAGATGAGATAAGAAGAGTGACTAAGCACAACTCAGCACTTATTAGCAGTTTCAGACACACTGACTAAACACAGAAATGTATTAATGTGAAATGTGCAGCTGTTATTCCACTATAGTAGATTTCAGATTCTAAACCGTGAAGGAAGGAAGAGTGTGTGATCTAATGTGGGTAATTGCTATGACGTGCTAGCTCGACCTGTCAGCCCCAATAAGTGTCTAACAGACCCAAAGAACCCGTCATGGATCTCCCCGTCTTGCCCTCGTGCCATAATGTGAGCAAGAAAAGGTCAGCACTTCCTCCCTTTAGAGCTCCCTACAGTGGCTGTGTGTCCGTGTTCCTCTGCCAAAAGTCCTGCTAACCTTCAGTCTGTCTCATTACACACACACACACACACACACACACACACACACACACACACACACACACACAGATTTAATATCAAGTGCCCTCTTCACTGTCTGTACATCTGATGTTATTTATAACTACATCAGTCCAGTAAGAAGTCTGACAGGGTTCTAGATTTATATATAACAGATCATATTCATCAGACTCAGAACATCAGAACTCAATCATCAAATCCATCAAACACCAACATTCACCATCAAACACCAACATTCACCATCAAACACCAAAATTCACCATCAAACACCAAAATTCACCATCAAACACCAAAATTCACCATCAAACACCACACCAAAATTCACCATCAAACACCGAGATTCACTATCAAACACTGAAATCCACCATCAAACACCAACATTCACCATTAAACACCAACATTCACCAACATTCACAATCACACACATCAACATTCTTTAGATTTTCTATCAGATAACAATAGTAAACATCAGACTTTGTAAAACACTGACCTCTTCATAAAACACTACAAACGCCCACAGTTTACATCAAACACCACCCTTCTAGATTCAAACACCAAACACCAAGAAACTCCAACCTTCTTCTTCAACCCTCAACAGTTACCAAAACAGACCACTATAAAACACCAACATTCAGAATCAAACACTAACACTCACCAACACACCTCCGTACTCCACCAAATTCAACACACTCAATAAATCTTTAGCAAATGCAAGTGTTTAACCTCAGACACAGCAACACACTGGATTTATCCAAACAACACCACAGAACAGTTTGTTCCAATTAAACAGTTTACATTAAACTCAAATTCACCATAACATCAGACATCAGCACAAAACACCAACATTAATAAATTAAATACATCTTCAGCAATGAATAAACCAATGCAATACCTAAAAAGCTTAAAAGCTTTAAAACACTCCTCACAGTGTAATCGCTCATGCACTGCTAATTGTTATTTTATTAGATTTTATTTCGATTTTTAGCTGGTTAGCTCGGTTGGTAATGCTAGCTAAAGAGCAAAATGGCTCCTTCTCAACAGATTTCATACTGAAATAAATACATCTATATTTTAGAGGAGTTTTCTGGTGTTTTCTGGTATTTTGGTTGAATATCTGTGTGTGTCGGTGGTATTTATAAAATACTGTCTGTTGACAAGGTGTTTTTGATTAAAACGAGTCGCCTTGAGTGTTACGGTGTTCGTGGAGCATCACGGTGTGAAGCTGTTGTTAAAAAATAAACACAAGCTACACAGACCCAGGAGCAGCTGGTTCCTGACTGCTTCGTCAATAAGCGTCAAAAGTAATAGTCAGACACCTTTAGGGGTTTTATCGCAACAACCCCTTTCTGTTCAGCTCAGTGCGGCTACAGTAAAGATTTCCCGCAGAAACAGGATGTGTGAGTTTGTAGAGCGTCAGCGGCCGTTGAGTTCTGCTCGGTCTGTTTGGCCTCTCCAAGTCGTTGCATTGTGTTTCATCAGCTTTTCAGAAGTGCAGTGTTCAGACGCAGGTGTGGAGGATTTTAGTATTTTTGCATTTTCATGGCTCATTCCCGCTTGTCCATTTTCCGAGGCTGAATTGCAGCGTAATCCTCAAGCCGAGCCCACAGGGTGAAGGGGATGTGCGCGGCGCCGTGGCCTGACGGATTGTGATTACTGTGATGTTTGTCCTGCTGCTTCTGGGTAAATAGAGAGTCTTTTTAAAATCAGCACACACTCGACAGAGCGAGCCGGAGGAGCTCTTCACTTCTGCCTGGAAAACAGCACAGGTCTGCTGCTCTGTATTCAGCTTATTGTCTTTATTGTCTTTATTGTGACTCTGGCTTTCACCTCAGTCTCTGTTCAACACTGTTCATGACTCACTCAGGCTGCACTCTGCAAGCAGAAGTTCAGCTCTAAAGCTTTAACTGAAACACCACTGCAACATCTGTACTAAAAATATCCAGTAAACCATCATCATAGACAGACAGATACACAAACAGACAGAAAGTTACACAAACAGATAGTTACACAGACAGGCAGACAGACAGATACACAAACAGACAGAAAGTTACACAAACAGATAGTTACACAGACAGACAGACAGATACAGTAGATACACAAACAGACAGAAAGTTACACAAACAGATAGTTACACAGACAGACAGACAGATAGATACACAAACAGACAGACAGTTACACAAACAGATAGTTACACAGACAGACAGATAGATACACAAACAGACAGACAGTTACACAAACAGATAGTTACACAGACAGACAGACAGACAACTACACAGACAGACAGACAGAAAGACAGTTACACAGACAGACAGTCACACAGTTAAACAGACAAACAGGCAACTACACAAACAAACAGACAGTTACACAAACAGACAGACAGACAGCTACACAAACAGACAGACAGACAGACAGCTACACAAACAGACAGACAGACAGACAGCTACACAAACAGACAGACAGACAGCTACACAAACAGACAGACAGACAGACAGCTACACAAACAGACAGACAGACAGCTACACAAACAGACAGACAGACAGACAGCTACACAAACAGACAGACAGACAGCTACACAAACAGACAGACAGACAGCTACAGACAGTTATAAAGACAGACAGATTGTGTGTGTGTGTGGGGGGGGGTGTTTGTGTGTGTGTTTGTGTGTGTGTGTGTGTGTGTGTGTGTGTGTGTGTGTGTGTGTGTGTGTGTGTGTGTGTGTGTAGCACTAGTATCTGCGGCCAGTACACTGAATTTCATCAGGTTTTATTAGCCGAGGCACATTGAGCGTCTGTGCTGGAAACATGGTAGTGTATTAGCTCGTCTAATGCCTCTCTGTTTGCTATTTGTCTGCTGAACAAGACCACTTTTAGTGCAAAGTGAGTATAATGGGCTTTGACAGAATATACACACACACACACACACACACGCACGCACACGGAAGATGAAATTATCTTTTATTTCCAATGCGCCTGAGCTACAATTACTACAGCTGTAACTTCCGCTGAGGAAAATCTGAGAGAATTTGGTGCGTAGGCCGTTATTATAGAAACATAATCTTACACCACAATGAAGACTGTTAGACAAAAATCATGCTATACACACACACACACACACACATAATATACCTGCATTTATTCTTTTGATCTGGAGCATGTACTTTTACACTAGACATTAATAGTGTGTGTGTATTCTGTACGCTCTTTATTTATTCTGTATTTATATATTTATTTAGACTTTGTGAGGAACGTAATTAATTTAACAATAAATCATTGTATTTCTTCAGCACTGAGTCTCACTGATCTCTCAGGATGTGTGACGACAGCGTGATGATGTTCTAATGGAGGTTTTCTACAGGTACAACTACAGCATTGTTGGTGTTTATTGGAGAATGTTGGGGTTTGATGGAGATTGTTGGTGTTTATTGGAGAATGTTGGTGTTTCATGGTGAATGTTGGTGTTTATTGGAGAACGTTGGTGTATGATGGAGATTGTTGGTGTTTATTGGAGAATGTTGGGGTTTGATGGAGATTGTTGGTGTTTATTGGAGAATGTTGGGGTTTGATGGAGAATGTTGGGGTTTGATGGAGATTGTTGGTGTTTATTGGAGAATGTTGGGGTTTGATGGAGATTGTTGGTGTTTATTGGAGAATGTTGGGGTTTGATGGAGATTGTTGGTGTTTATTGGAGAATGTTGGGGTTTGATGGAGATTGTTGGTGTTTATTGGAGAATGTTGGGGTTTGATGGAGAATGTTGGGGTTTGATGGAGATTGTTGGTGTTTATTGGAGAATGTTGGGGTTTGATGGAGATTGTTGGTGTTTATTGGAGAATGTTGGGGTTTGATGGAGATTGTTGGTGTTTATTGGAGAATGTTGGGGTTTGATGGAGATTGTTGGTGTTTATTGGAGAATGTTGGGGTTTGATGGAGATTGTTGGTGTTTATTGGAGAATGTTGGGGTTTGATGGAGATTGTTGGTGTTTATTGGAGGTAGGAGAACACAGGTAGACTACATCCTTTGTAGAAGAGGCAATCTGAAAGAGATTAGTGACTGTAAAGTAGTAGTGGGAGAGAGTGTAGCCAGACAGCATAGGATGGTGGTGTGTAGGATGACTCTGATGGTCTGTAAGAGGAAGAGGTCAAAGATAGAGAAGAAAACTAAGTGGTGGAAGCTGAAAAAGGAGGAAGGTTGTGAGGAATTTAGACAGAAGTTGAGACAGGCTCTGGGTGGTCAGGTAGTGCTGCCGGATGACTGGGAAACTACAGCAGAAGTGATCAGGGAGACAGGGAGAAAGGTGCTGGGTGTGTCATCTGGAAGGAGGAAAGAAGATAAGGAGACTTGGTGGTGGAATGAGGAAGTTCAGGATAGTATACAGAGGAAGAGATTAGCCAAGAAGAAGTGGGATATGGACAGGACTGAAGAGAATAGACAGGAATACAAGGAGTTACAGCGCAGAGTGAAGAGGGAGGTGTCTAAGGCCAAGCAGAAGGCATATGATGAGTTGTACACTAGGTTAGACACTAGAGAAGGAGAGAAGGACTTGTACAGGTTAGCTAGACAGAGGGATCGAGATGGGAAGGATGTGCAGCAAGTTAGAATTATTAAGGATAGAGATGGAAGGGTGCTCACAAGTGAGGAGAGTGTACAGAGGAGATGGAAGGAATACTTTGAGGAGCTGATGAATGAGGAAAATCAGAGGGAAAAAAGAGTAGAAGGGGTGAACTCTGTGGAACAGGAAGTAGATAAGATTAGAAAGGATGAAGTCAGGAAGGCTTTGAAGAGGATGAAAAGTGGAAAGGCAGTTGGTCCTGACGACATCCCGGTAGAGGTCTGGAAGTGTCTAGGAGAGGCAGCAGTGGAAATTTTAACTAGTTTGTTCAACAGGGTATTAGAAAGTGAGAGGATGCCTGAGGAATGGAGAAGGAGTGTGTTAGTGCCGATCTTTAAGAATAAGGGTGACGTGCAGAGTTGCAGCAACTATAGGGGGATAAAGTTGATGAGCCATACAATGAAGTTGTGGGAAAGAGTAGTGGAAGCTAGGTTAAGGAAGGTGGTGGAAATTTGTGAGCAGCAGTATGGCTTCATGCCGAGAAAGAGCACAACAGATGCAATTTTTGCTCTGAGAATGTTGATGGAGAAGTATAGGGATGGTCAGAGGGAGTTGCACTGTGTGTTTGTAGACTTAGAGAAAGCGTATGACAGGGTGCCAAGAGAAGAGCTGTGGTACTGTATGAGGAAGTCAGGAGTAGCAGAGAAGTATGTCAGAGTGGTGCAGGACATGTATGAGAGGAGCAGGACAGTGGTGAGGTGTGCTGTAGGTCAGACAGAGGAGTTCACAGTGGAGGTGGGACTGCATCAGGGATCGGCTCTGAGCCCCTTCCTGTTTGCTATAGTGATGGACCAGTTGTCAGAGGAGGTCAGACAGGAGTCTCCTTGGACGATGATGTTTGCAGATGACATTGTGATCTGTAGTGAGAGCAGGGAGCAGGTGGAGGAAAACCTGGAGAGGTGGAGGTTTGCGCTGGAGAGAAGAGGAATGAAAGTCAGTCGTAGTAAGACTGAGTACATGTGTGTGAATGAAAGGGAGGGAAGTGGAACAGTAAGGTTACAGGGTGAAGAGGTGAAGAAGGTACAGGAGTTTAAGTACTTGGGGTCAACAGTCCAGAGTAATGGAGAGAGTGGGAAAGAAGTAAAGAAGCGAGTGCAGGCAGGTTGGAGTGGGTGGAGAAAGGTGTCAGGAGTTCTGTGTGATAGGAAAATATCAGCAAGAATCAAGGGGAAGGTGTACAGGACCGTGGTGAGACCGGCCGTGCTGTATGGTTTAGAGACAGTGTCACTGAAGAAGAGACAGGTGTCAGAGCTTGAGGTAGCCGAACTGAAGATGTTGAGGTTCTCTTTGGGTGTGACAAGATTGGACAGGATTAGGAACAAGTACATCAGAGGGACAGGTCATGTTGGACGTTTGGGGGACAAAGTTAGGGAGGCGAGATTAAGATGGTTTGGACATGTTCAGAGGAGGGAGAGTGAGTATATTGGTAGGAGAATGTTGGACATGGAGCTGCCAGGCAGGAGGCAAAGAGGAAGGCCAAAGAGGAGGTATATGGATGTAATTAATGAGGATTTGAAGCTAGTGGGTGCAAGTGTTGAGGATGCAGAAGATAGGGTTAGGTGGAGAGAGATGATTCGCTGTGGCGACTCCTGAAGGGAAAAGCCGAAAGAAGAAGAAGTTGGTGTTTATTGGAGAATGTTGGTGTTTGATGGAGATTGTTGGTGTTTGATGGTGAATGTTGGTGTTTGATCAACTATTTAATCTAAAATATATCAAATATATATTAAACTTATTTCTAGACATTTTTACTTAAGTTTGAAATATTTGTTATTTACATTTATTTTTATAAAGAAACAAACTGACCTGGCAGTAAAATCGGAACACAAAGCTTGAAATGTGTAAAAGCTGAATAATGTTAGATTTGATTTATAATAAATCTTGTAGTCATAAACATTTGATATTTTATTTGATAGCAGATTAACAGCAGTTGCTAAAATATGTGTAACTTTCTGCATGTGGTTTGGAAAAGATGGAAATATTTGGCATGTCTTCCAAACACCTCTAAAATGATGCCGTACTCCTTCTGTACGCTACAGTATGTAAGGAACAAATAAGGTTGTGCATGAGAAAGAGACTTCTTTTACAATACAGTCATGAACAAACATGACAGCTCATTAAAATAAATCCGAATAAAGCCACTAATCCCCTGGGCTTTGTCATGCATTAGCACTACCTCTTTTCATCCTGTTTCCACACCACGCTTCATTTGATCATACTGTGACGTTGTGGTGCAAATTACATTTAAACACTGACACAAAAATATTAATACAATACGGTGTGTTAATGTTTACTGACTCTGTTAGCACTCAGCTCTTTGGGCTTCAGTGTAAAGGTCTTTTGTTGTCGTTGAAGGTGACCTTGGAGATATGCTCATACCTGTTTATACTGCATTCAGGATCGAAAGATCAGTGTTTAAGTAAGGAGTCAGTCAGCGATCCTGAAGCTTCCACCACCCTGTGTGTTCAAAGCTCTCATTTCACCCTAGACTGGAGAGAAGCTGCTAAAGTGGGAGCGCTAGCACCCATTAACACGCTCTTCAGGTGACCCTGTTTGATTTCTCATTATGCCAGAGATAAGTCTATAATTGGATCAAAATTGCCTATTAGCAGAACTTTATGATACGAGGCACATTTAATTGTCTTCTAACATCTGAGAGCGTCTGATGCTACGGCATGTCTGAAATTAGATTCTAAATGACACACGAAAACAGGAAGAGTAATGAAAAGGAGTGTATTAAACATTCATGGTTATTTATGAACAAACCTCCAACAAACACCATTCAAACTTTCTCAAACACCAACATTTCAACACCAACCTCCACCAAGAAACACCTGAGTACAGACTCTATATATCCAATTCTTCACCAAACTTTATCAAAACCAAAACTCCATATAAACTTCTTACAAACACTAACATTCACTGCCAAAACACCAACACCAACAAAACTCATTCAACAAACAGAAATGAAAGAGAACACAAGACCAACACAGTCTTTAGAATTATTAGTGTTTGTTGAGAGTGTTGGTTGTAAAAGGAGAGATCGAGTGGATCATAAAGAGACACATGGTGTTTTATTAATCTATAGTTGGTTAGTTTTACTAGAAAGTTAGTCATTTTAAATGTTAGCATGCTGCACTGCTAACTGCTTGGGTTCTAGATGTTTCTCCTAGTGTTCTCCACACTTCCTGCTCATATTTTCATCATGCTGCTCAGTTTGTCTTTTATTTACTTGAGTCACCAAATCACCCCATTATTTCCCCGTCACTCAAAAGCTATTTAAATCTGCAGCTCCATTTTCATGGTGTTTCTATTCGTCTAATCTACAGCGAGAGGAGGCGAGACACAACACAACAGCATCATTCAGGATATTAAAATGGAGCTATATCACGCTTTTATGAGTGTTTCTGCACTGTGATGTGGTTAATAGAGTCCTGGCTGCTAGCTCGGCTGCTTATTTAGTTCCTTAAGGTTCAGGAAGTGATAAAAGCCGCCTCGAGTCTATTACACTTAGCGAGAATGCTACAAATCCGCAGCGTTCCCCATTGAATTATTTATGCATCACGCATTCAAATCACAGAGGCTAAAGGTGTCCGATGCCATTAAATCGCTCTGATTTTGAATTTAATGCTTAATAAATGCTTCTCTCACCTGTTTCTTCACCTCAGCTGCGGAACTGGACATCATTTTACGCTAAATTAGCAGCAGGTGAACTGGTGTTAGAGGATTTGGTGGTGTTTCTGGGCGGAGGCGCCCACATTTGTTTTCCACAGCTATTCCTTCCTGAGACCATATACACCCACTGTCCACTTTATTAGGAACATCTGTATACTTTCACATTAATTAAGTTCTCTAATTAGCCAGTCATATGGCAGCAGCACAAGAACTTCCAGATCAGGAGCTTCAGTTACTGTTCACATCAAACATCAGACTGAAGAGAAAGTCTGATCTCTGTGACTTAAACCGTGACATGGATGTGGGAATCAGAATGGTGTAGATGAGCAGGTCAGAGGAGAATGATCAGACTGGTCTGAGTCTACAGGAAGTCTACAGGATCTCAGATCATCACTCTGTAGAGCCACTGAGCAGAAAAGTTCACAGCAGGTTCCTCTCCTCAGCCAGGAACATGACTCCGAGGCTCTCCTGAGCACAAAACCACTCTCACTGGACAGATGAAGACTGGAAGAACCTGGAGACATTTTTTTTTAATCTGCACCTGTCCAGATTAAGTGAGTCTGTGTCCTGAGTTCTTTGGGTTCTTATGGTGCTTGGAACCTTTTCTTAAAGGATATAGTTAGAAAATGTTTCCTGAAAGGTTCTTTGAAGAAGGAATTTGTCACTAAGATGTCACTGGTGGAGTAACAGGGAAATTCTCTACTGTTGAGTTCTACACAGAACCCTTAAGGCTTCCCCATGGGACCCGAACTAAAGAATAAGAAAGGAAAAGTCCGGCTCAGGTATAAACTCCAGTCTAAAGTGTTCCTCAGGCAACAAACTCTTTTTTAAGACTGTAGACCGCAGTAACTGCCCCAGTCCCCCGTACTCTAACCCTGCTCATGATCACACTAAGTTGACAGGGCAGAAATATTCTAGCGTGTTCCTGTGACATGACTATAAATAATGCAAAAGGTGACTTTTTTATTTTTACCCTGAAGAGGAAAATGTATAAAATGATTTTTGTATCATAAATGCTCATTTTTTATCATTTAGTTTCTCTTCTGG